>NC_084558.2:32823327-33123327 GCF_033978685.3 Nerophis lumbriciformis | reverse complement strand
TCAGTTTAGGTCAATTCTTTGACCAGTACCTTCGCTATGTGAGACTTAACACTGAATTTGTGCCTTTTACCAAACAAGATTTGTCTTATTTGCTTAAAGAACAGTATGATGAAAAGTTTATCAAAGAGGTTTACAATGCCCCACTGGTGAAGATCGAGGAACTGCAACATGGAGGAATTTTAAGAGGACCAGGCCCCTACAGAGTGAAGTATTCAAGCAGGGACAGTTTTAAAGTTCTTGCCCGAAATCTGGGGGTAATGGATGACTTAAAATCTGGAGTCCCACGGACAGGCTATAGAGGTGTCGTCCGTTTTCTCTACCGAGGTCGAAGGGTGTTCTTGGCACCAGAAGAAGGTTGGACGCAATATAATGTTAGTTGGAGCTGATTAAAACTGTTTGGTAAAAACATTGTTGATGGTAAGAATCCTACTCCGAGCATCCCATTTGAGACCAAACAGCTTTACAGTGATTCAACGAGTAATTACGACTGCACTCCAATGGGTCTGTGACAATGAGCTGGCCTGAAAGCCAAGAGGTTTTTCAATTTAAGTGCTCACTTAGGATCAGCGAGCACGGAAGACACCTTGAGTTCATAGAGATCAAACTTTCCTGAAAGGAAAATTCCACATTTGAACACTACATAAACCACTTTAGGCAAAGTGCCTTGCTTTCCAGTCCCATCTGGGTTGGCGTATTATTGTGTTCCATTTAATTAACTGGACAATAATGTTTAGCAAGAGAAAGCAATTTGGATTTAGTGTCACGTTTCAGTGTCCGTGATGATAAACTGAACGCCAAGAATCAGAAGTTATTTTGACAACTCTTGTGAAGTGCACATTTGAAACCGAAGAGTCAAATTCAAGTTCCCCAATTCCGCTGATGAAAGCTTTAGAACTAATCCAGCTACAGCTTTTTTATCTTGACATTATTTGGTATATTTTATGAGTTCAAATGATGATTGGATAATGCAGAGGGAAAGCACCTGTTAGTCACCCATCATCTTACATCACTGTGCCTACCTTTTATTCACAGAGCTTTGCAACTCAAGATATGGCAAGGTAACACCACAGAAATTAAGAATAATTTAGTTTGATGCTTGGGTACGAAAAAGTGGTCCACAATTAGTGTGCTAACCGTATTACCTTCCCCAGATTACAACTTGGTAGACAAAATTGGTCATGACTTTAACGCCATGTTTTCATTAAGCGATTCAGTTCAGTGAGCTCTGGTACCATCCAGAATATTAAATCCTGATCTAGCTGGGATTTTGACAAATATCAGTACATCAAATGCCAATATTGCCACTGTCAATGACAGTTACAACACTGTAAAGACAAAAATTATCAGTGTCACTAATGTTGCTGGATAATTGTGAAACATTAAGCAACATGTTTAACATACATTAAGGACTGATTTTTTCCCCCCGTTTAAAACATATTTGCCACTGGGCTTTTTAATGCACCACATTTTTATGGCTTGAACTTTGGAAAACTTAGCGTAGCATAGCGTAACTGTTTTGCCCATTGAAATGAATTAAAATCAATTTAATCTGTGCTTGGCTGCCTCAATACACCACAATTTTAACATGTAAAATGTCTTTTAAAAAGAAAACACCTAGAAGAGGGGACTTCTACGGTATCTCCTGAGAGCTGCTTCTCCGTCAAACACACACTCAACAGCTTCTCTATATTTTCATGGATACATGTTTGCTATTTAGATATTTTAACATCATTGGCTGGGGTTTTTGAATCCTACTGCATCTGTATGGTGCAGATTAACTGTGCTGCGCTGCAACGGCTTCACCGATTCGGCACACACGTTTTTTGATGATTTCTTAAATTGAATGAATATCATCCATTTCTTCTCACCAATGTCCTTCACACTCTCTCTTCCGTTGTTGGAAAAGCAAAGTTTTGTCAATATCTAGCTATAAGCTAATGCTAGCTAGCTAATGTTTTGGTCGGATCATACAGGGGTACACCGTGGCATTCGCTATGCCAACTATCGCCGGGTAGACTCATAACCTGAAATTTAACAAAGCGTGACAATTAGCCGAGAGACAGCTCGATTCTCAAAAATAATCCAACTGGGGCACTAATATAGCGAGGTACCAATGTACTTTGAATAATACACTGTGTTATTTCATTCAATTCAAAGTAATCAAAACTGCAGTTTTATTGAGTTGCTTATGTTTTACTAATGGGACAAATGTGCCACGTCAGGATTTCCATTGCAATTTTGAGGCAGAAAGTTGAAATTTTTTTAGCTTGTGAAATATGATGAAACAAATTGTAATATTTGGCACATTTTTATAGCATTGTAATTTTTAAATGAATTGCTGAGGTACGCTTTGATGGCAGAGATATAGACTTTTGTTTAAGTCAAAACAAAGTTGTACAGAAGGCCCTTTCTTTCACCATGGATTCTTCTGGATTACCGGTAATTATTATCAATATGCTTAATGTGTAAAATAAACCCAAAATGATTCTATTCATATTTTACTCATCTTGTTCTATTCTATTTTTTTACTTGGTTTATTTTATTGGCTTGTGTTAATGTAGCATCATTGCACCATAATAAATCCTATTATGTAAACCCTTTGGCTGACAATGGTAATATAAGTCTAAAAACTACAAGACATGTACCAAACTGTACTGCTTTGTAAAAACATGGTTCAAGAAAAATCTGCACTTGAAGCAATGTATGCAGAAGTTTACAGTCTATAGTCTGAGTACTGCTTAGTTGTAGAGGCTGAGTGTTTGCTTGAACTGAGCGCTGCTGTCGAGTGTGTGTGTGTGTGTAACTGTGTATATATACATGTGTGTAGTACAGGCCAAAAGTTTTGACACACCTCATTTCAATGTGTTTTCTTTATTTTCATGACTACTTACTAGGGATGTCCCGATCCAGGTTTTTGCACTTCCGATCCGATACCGATGTTGTTTTTGCACAACCGATCCGATACCGATAGTGGCCTATCCGAGCATGTATTACAGTTTAAAGTTATTTAGCCTACTTAGTTGTCAGATTCATGTTGAAAAGGGTTTTAGTACTCTTGATAACAACTCGCCAGCTGAATTAGGTGAGTTTGAATATTACACAATGGTTGGTAACAAGAAACTGACCTGTTTATTCAAGGATAAACACAAAATAGACAAAATTATACATGACAAACAGAAATGGCATCATTGAACTAGGGCTGGGCGATATGGACTTTTTTTAATATCTCGATATTTTAAGGCCATGTCACGATACACGATATATATCTCGATATTTTTGCCTTAGTCTTGAATGAACACTTGATGCATATAATCACAGCAGTATGATGATTCTATGTGTCTACATTAAAACATTCTTCTTCATACTACACGTATGACTGAGGAGTCATAGTGTAACTTTTGGTGGTGTTTGAGTTGTCCGACTTTTTGTGTGGCCATAAACGCACCAGTGGTTTAGTGATATGCGTGTTGGTGACAGATGACAATGACAAGTTGCTTTTGGCCTGCTTTGTACGGCAGAAAATGACTAGTTTTTCGAGACAGACGTTTTTTACTCATGTATTTGGTGTGGTTATGGCCGAATATAAACAGTTTTGCTCAATAAAGTGATCAACATAATTCCTGTCCTCGAAGCACCTCGATAGACGTTACAATAATTGAACGGTGTTGACGAACACCGTTAGGGCCGCTTGTTGTCACTGTCACTCAGAGTTGCATTGCAAAATTACACAGAATAAAGTATGTGTTTATTGTGTTTAGATTTCAGATGGGATTTGATTTGGTGCGCGGCATATATTTGCTGTGTGCAAACGCTTGAGCAGTGCGCAATTGCGCAGGCGCGCATTTTAGAGGGAACATTGCTCGCACGGTTGCGCTAGCATCACAGCTAACGTTAGCTATGCTGCTACCTCTCTGCTGCGCGAGGGCGTATACGTATCTGACGTATGACGTGACAGTATGTGACGTGTGTAAGAAGGTGCACTTGCTGTCTGTGAGAAAGACAGACAAGAAAGAGCGAGGAGAGCCTGTAGTGTAATGCTAGCAGCTAAAAGCAACTGCGTGAGAACGTATACTTCAATATCACGATATAGTCATTTTCTATATCGCACAGAGACAGCTGACATTTTTACCGGTAACTTTTAATTCACATGTCCGTTTTAACGGTTAGGACACAGACCTATAGATGTGTTGAAGGTGTGCTGGAAAATGCGGAACGGAAATTAAGGCACAGCAGAAAAGTGGAATGTATTTTTAAATCGGTGCGTTGGAAGAAACAGACCGGAGTTTTTTTTAAACTGGATCTGGATCAGCATCTTCCCATGCCTTGCCGATACGCATTTTTTGGCAAATATCGGCGGCCGATCCGATCCAAATATCGGATCGGGACAACCCTACTATGTACATTGTCGATTGTCACTGAAGGCATCAAAACTATGACACCTGTAAAGTGAAAACCATTTCAGGTGACTACCTCTTGGCAAAGCTTGAAACTTTGCCAAGAGTGTGCAAAGCAGTAATCAGAGCAAAGGGTGGCTATATTGAAGAAACGAGAATATAAAACATGTTTCCAGTTATGTCACCTTTTTTTGTTAAGTACGTAACTCCACATGTGTTCAATCATAGTTTTGATGCCTTCACTGACAATCTACTAATAATAGTCATGAAAAAAAAAAAAAAACTATTAATAAAGAAAACTCGTTGAATGAGAAGGTGTATCCAAACGTTTGGCCTGTATGTGTGTGTGTGTGTGTGTGTTTGTGTATATGTATATACATGTGTGTATATATATATATATATATGTATATGTATATACAAACCCCGTTTCCATATGAGTTGGGAAATTGTGTTGGGTGTAAATATAAATGGAATACAATGATTTGCAAATCATTTTCAACCCATATTCAGTTGAATATGCTACAAAGACAACATATTCGATGTTCAAACTGATAAACATTTTTTTTTTGCAAATAATCATTAACTTTAGAATTTGATGCCAGCAACACGTGACAAAGAAGTTGGGAAAGGTGGCAATAAATACTGATAAAGTTGAGGAATGCTCATCAAACACTTATTTGGAACATCCTGTTCACCTGTGGGTGAACAGGCAAATTGGGAACAGGTGGGTGCCATGATTGGGTGTAAAAGTAGATTCCATGAAATGCTCAGTCATTCACAAACAAGGATGGGGCGAGGGTCACCACTTTGTCAACAAATGCAGGAGCAAATTGTTGAACAGTTTAAGAAAAACCTTTCTCAACCAGCTATTGCAAGGAATTTAGGGATTTCACCATTTACGGTCCGTAATATCAAAGGGTTCAGAGAATCTGGAGAAATCACTGCACGTACATAGCTAAGCCCGTGACTTTCGATCCCTCAGGCTGTACTGCATCAACAAGCGACATCGGTGTGTAAAGGATATCACCACATGGGCTAAGGAACACTTCAGAAACCCACCGTCAGTAACTACAGTTGGTCGCTACATCTGTAAGTGCAAGTTAAAACTCTGCTATGCGAGGCGAAAACCGTTTATCAACAACACCCAGAAACGCTGTCGGCTTCGCTGGGCCTGAGCTCATCTAAGATGGACTGATACAAAGTGGAAAAGTGTTCTGTGGTCTGACGAGTCCACATTTGAAATTGTTTTTGGAAACTGTGGACGTTGTGTCCTCCGGACCAAAGAGGAAAAGAACCATGCGTACTGTTATAGGCGCAAAGTTGAAAAGCCAGCATCTGTGATGGTATGGGGGTGTATTAGTGCCCAAGACATGGGTAACTTACACATCTGTGAAGGCGCCATTAATGCTGAAAGGTACATACAGGTTTTGGAGCAACATATGTTGCCATCCAAGCAACGTTACCATGGACGCCCCTGCTTATTTCAGCAAGACAATGCCAAGCCACGTGTTACATCAACGTGGCTTCATAGTAAAAGAGTACGGGTACTAGACTGGCCTGCCTGTAGTCCAGACTTGTCTCCCATTGAAAATATGTGGCGCATTATGAAGCCTAAAATACCACAACGGAGACCCCCGGGCTGTTGAACAACTTAAGCTGTACATCAAGCAAGAAAGGGAAAGAATTCCACCTGAGAAGCTTAAAAAATGTGTCTCCTCAGTTCCCAAACGTTTACTGAGTGTTGTTAAAAGGAAAGGCCATGTAACACAGTGGTGAACATGCCCTTTCCCAACTACTTTGGCACGTGTTGCAGCCATGAAATTCTAAGTTAATTATTATTTGCAAAAAAAAAAATAAAGTTTATGAGTTTGAACATCAAATATCTTGTCTTTGTAGTACATTCAATTGAATATGGGTTGAAAAGGATTTGCAAATCATTGTATTCCGTTTATATTTACATCTAACACAATTTCCCAACTTATATGGAAACGGGGTTTGTATATATATATATATATATATGTATTTGTGTATATATATATATATATATATATATATATATGTTTATTTATATATATATATATATATATATATATATATATATATATATATATATATATATATATACATATATATTCAATATTTCATGTCATCAATATTTGCTGGCAATGGTGGAACATAAACTTTGTCTTTAACATACCCCCACAAAAAAAGTCACACACAGGATCTGGCAGGACAAGCGCAGAGAGCAAGGTCTTCTGCCAATCCACCGATGAGGTACGCTTTCATTCAGATAAGTTTGAACCTCGAGATGCCAATGTTGTTGGAAAAAAACATCTCTTTAAACTGTCGAATGCTCTCACGATGGGTTGGATCAATGCCAAATTCTGTTCTAAATGCACGCTGCACCGTAACAATGGCATTTGTTTTCACAAACTTAAGCACACAAAACGCCTTCTGTTGAGGAGTCGCCATTTTGAGGGTAAATAAACACGTGGTCTATCTACCATCGAACGGCACCGAAAGGATTACATGACCACAACGGTGAAATTGCAACACAATAAAACTTGGATAACTCCTGTATCAAATTACCATTGATTTTGTCTATTACAATGCTTTACAACTGTATAAATGCGTTATGATTTTGGCATATTCTTTTTTAATCACCCTGTGTACGTATATATACGTATATACAGTATAGGTGTGTGTGTGTGTGTGTGTGTGTGTGTGTGTGTGTGTGTGTGTGTGTGTGTGTGTGTGTGTGTGTGTGTGCGCGTGTGTGTGTTTTCTGGCAATGCTAACTTATTGGGGACGTCGCTCTGTTTACAAAGTCATTTTAGGGGACCTTTGACGTTATGGGGACAAAAAAACAGGTCCCCTAAAGGGAAACCTTTTTAAATAATAGTCAGATCCATTCATTGATTACTTTAACAATTCACACCTGGCGCTCCACACGAAGGCAGTGTGAGCGCAGTGCAGGAAGGTGCTCTCCATTTCGGCCGTCGAGACATGGAAACAAGTCGTTTAAATCAAAAGGTAAGCACATCTTTCTTATAAATGGAGGTTATTGTAGATAATTTGGTAAAATGACTGTTTTGTTGTTGTACTTTTCGAACACACCACCAGGGTGTGCACATCAGGGAATCAGTTATTACCACTCTCTCATGCAGTGTGTATGTAAAATTGCTGTCCTCCTGAAGTCTTTATTAAAGCCAAGTTATTCATGCAGCTCGACATGGTTCTTCCTACTGGTAACCACAAACAACAACATGGTGTCAGAGTAGTGGACAAACCTCTCGCCTGTGAGTACTTTTTGTACTAAAATTTGCCACCGGAGATTTTTTTCCTGCCGTGCGGTGGACACGCCGATCCATAATGGCGGACGGGTTTCGTCGTCCAGACCCAGTCGTCTTCAACGACAATGTCGCGGAGAACTGGCACATTTTTGAGCAAGAATATGACATTTTCATTGCTGCTGCTCACTCGGACAAGCCCGCGAAGACCCGCGCATACATCCTATTAAACCTCGCTGGTCCAGAAGCGATCGAGAGGGAGCGCTCGTTTGCGTACGTGCCAGAGGTGCGTGCCGCCGGCGCGGGCGGTGCTATTCTCGCTCCTGCGGAGTCGCGGGAAGATCCCGAGTGCCTGAAGAGGAAGTTCAGAGAAATGTGCAATCCGCGAACGAACAAAACATTGGAAAGGCACAAGTTCCATTCGAGAATTCAAAAGCATGGGGAGAGCATGGAATCATTCATCAGTGATTTGAAGATTAAAGCCAAAACATGTCAATTTGGAGATCTAACTGATGAACTCATATGTGACAAAATTGTGTGTGGCATCACAAACGACTCTCTGAGAAAGACATTACTGAGGGACAGTGAATTGACTCTTGCCAAGGCAATCTCAATCTGCCGTATTCACGAAATGACAGAGGAAAATATCAAAACATTGGCTACACAAGCTACCAATATTGATGAGATTAATCCCACACAATACAAGCAATTTAAAGGCAAATTCCAGAAAATTGCCCAGACTATCACAAAGTGTAACAATTGTGGAGGGAGACACACAGCAAAAAAGGAAATGTGTCCAGCGTTTGGACAACAATGTCACAACTGCATGAAACAAAATCACTACAAAAAATGCTGCAAGTCAAAGCCACAGAGCCAGTCCAAGTTTACCACAAACAAGCGCTATGGACAGTCTGTGCATGATGTGACAATGGATCAACACAGCCAAAGTGAAAATGACACATTCTATGTGGATGGCTTGGAAATTGAAAATTGCGTTGACACTGTAAATCCACAACAAAGAGACCAAGATGAAGGATTTGTCACAGTGTGCATAAATGACGTGCCAACTGAAATGAAAGTGGATACAGGTGCTAAATGCAATGTAATGTCATTAAATACTTTCAATAGAGTAAACAGCGGCGTGAAACTCGCCAAACAAAACAAAAGCACAAATTTGGTTGCTTACGGAGGAGCCAAAATCGAGACACAAGGTGAAGCTACACTGACATGCTTTTTAAAGGCACAGCGCCACTTACTGACATTTTTCATAGTGGATAAAAATGTGACATCGCTGTTGGGCTTCCGTGCATGCCTGCGTATGGGGCTGGTCGAGTTGAGTCCCAATGTGCACCATGTCACCACAGAGAACACTGGAGAGTTCAGCGCACGGATCCTCACACAATACCAAGATATCTTCAGTGAAGAGCTCGGAGAACTACCAGTTGTTTACACAATGACAGTGGACCCCAATGTGCCGCCTGTTGTAAGGCCGGCCCACCGCATTCCCGTAGCGATGCAAGATTGTGTGAAAGCTGAACTTGAACGCATGGAACGCATAGGCGTTATTACTTCAGTCACCGAACCAACAGATTGGGTGTCATCCATGGTCGCTGCGCACAAGAAAGGCAAATCAGAAATCAGATTATGCATCAACCCCAAAGATTTAAATGAAGCACTAAAACGGCCCCACCACCCCATGAGAAGTGTGGAGGAGGTAGCAGCACAAATGTCAGGTGCAACAGTGTTTTCGGTGCTAGACGCAAAAAATTCATTCTGGCAGATCCGCCTGGACAAGAAGTCCTCAATGAAGACAACATTCAGTACTCCTTTTGGACGTTATAGATTCCTTCGCATGCCTTTCGGTATTAACTCTGCAAGCGAGGTATTCCAGCGCACAATGGATCAACTCTTTGCTGGATATCCATGCTCAGTCATTGTCGATGACATCATCATCGGAGGTCGTGATGTGGCGGAGCACGACGCCAACCTAAAAAAAGTGCTTGAACGTGTGAAGGAAATAAACCTCAAACTCAACCCGCAGAAATGCAAGTTTCGACTTGACCAAGTATGCTACGTTGGTCATATCTTCACAAGTAGAGGATTGAAAGCTGACCCCTCCAAAACTGCTGCTATCACGGAGATGCCAGTCCCCACAGATGTCACTTCACTTCAACGTTTCCTGGGAATGGTCAACTATCTTGGCAAGTACATTCCAAACCTCAGTGACATCGCGACGCCACTGAGGAAGCTGACTCACAAAGAGACGGCATGGTGCTGGTTCCAGCAACATCAAGATGCTTTCGACCGCCTGAAAGCATGTCTCTCCTTTCCACCAGTATTGGCCTACTACGATGTCAAAGAGCCAGTCACGCTGACCTGTGACGCGTCATGTTTTGGACTAGGAGCTGCTTGCATGCAAAATGGAAGGCCAGTAGCCTTTGCATCCCGCACCCTTACAGAAACAGAAACTCGATACGCTCAAATTGAGAAGGAGCTTCTAGCTGTTGTGTTTGCGTGCACCAAGTTCAGAGAGTATGTGTATGGCAAGCCCACCATAGTAGAAACTGACCACCAACCGTTGGTGACTATCTTGAAGAAACCAATTCACAATGCCCCTGCCCGTCTTCAGCGGATGCTGCTATGCCTGCAAAGCTATGACATAAGCTTAGTCTACAAAAAAGGAAAGCACATGTACATAGCTGACACTCTTTCAAGAGCCCCTAATGCGACAGACAGTGAGAGCCCATCTGATAGTGGTTCTTTCGACGTCATGTCGGTGAGCTACATTTCTACAGCCGGCCTGGAAGAGCTCAAGAAACACACGGAGGAGGATGAAGTACTGCAGACTCTCAATACAGTTATCCAGCGTGGATGGCCTGCCAGACAGACTCAGCTGCAGCCTGCAATTGAAGTTTTCTTCCCCTACAGAGACGAACTCACTGTGGAAGATGGAATCGTCATAAAAGGGCAGAAAGCAGTTATTCCCCGGTCACTACAAAAAGAGTACATTAAGATTGTACATAAAGGTCACCCAGGCATTGAAGCAACCAAACGCAGAGCAGGAGGTATCATCTTTTGGCCATCAATGTCACGAGACATCACTGAAGAACTACTTTCTTGCACAGTGTGCAACAGCACAAAACCACATCAACAGAAAGAACCGCTCCATCTCCATCCAGTTCCAGACCTTCCCTGGTCCACAGTTGCTACAGACATTTTTGAATGGCGTGGACAACACTACCAGCTGCTAGTGGATTCCTATTCTGGATGGTTTGAAATTGACCTTCTACAAAACATCACAGCGACAGCTGTAATTTCCAAATTGAAAAGACATTTTTCAGTGCATGGTACACCACACACACTGCTATCTGACAATGCAAGACAGTACAAGTGTGAACAATTCAGGAAGTTTGCTGAGGAGTGGGACTTCATCCACACCACTAGCAGCCCAGAGTTTCCCCAGTCGAATGGACTTGCGGAAAGAGCTGTCAGGAGTGCCAAGCAACTGATGGAGAAATCCCACCGGGACAAAACTGATGTCTTCCTAAACCTCCTTAACCTCAGAAACATTCCCCGAGATGCGGACATTGGTTCCCCTGCCGAACAGTTAATGTCAAGACAAACGCACGCAGCTATCCCAGTGTGTACCAGACTACTACAGCCAACAGCAAAAGACTCAAGACAAGTACACGCTCTACTAGTCGACAAGAGAACTACGGTGAAACGTCACTACGACAAGTCAAGTCGCCCACTGAGTCCCTTGGCAGAAGGGCAAGTGATCCGTATGCAAACTCCTGCTGGACATGACCGACTTGGAATAGTGGAAAAGTTGTGCGAAGAGCCACGTTCCTACATCATCCAATCTGATGAGAGAAGATACAGAAGGAATCGTCGCCACATCCTCCCGGTTCAAGAACGACCACCAACACCTCTCCAGAACGACGAAGCAGACTCTCAGGATGGTAGACATACCGTGGTGGACTTAGTCCCTCCCACACCACTGAGAGAAGAGACAGTGATTAGGCAAACGGAAAGTGCATCACCAATTCGACCCAGATTCATGACGCAGACTGACACAGCTTATACAACACGTGCAGGTCGAGTGTGTAGACCCAATCCAAAGTATGTGCAGTAAGAAAAAAACAAAAAAAACAAATGTACATGTGATTTATTTTGAGAGATAGTATTTTTTCTACCTGTTCTGTGATGTGTTTAGATATTTCATACAGATAGTGAATTGTTTGTACTTACCCTACACAGTTAAGAGATTTAATCTCTGTTACATATAGATATTCATTTCACTTATCTGCTTTTGTTTTTTATGAAAGACTCTTAACTAAAAGGGAAGGATGTAGATCATTTGGTAAAATGACTGTTTTGTTGTTGTACTTTTCGAACACACCACCAGGGTGTGCACATCAGGGAATCAGTTATTACCACTCTCTCATGCAGTGTGTATGTAAAATTGCTGTCCTCCTGAAGTCTTTATTAAAGCCAAGTTATTCATGCAGCTCGACATGGTTCTTCCTACTGGTAACCACAAACAACAACAGTTATTGACTATCATTTGTAGAAGATTTATGTGTTTATGACCAAGTAAAGCCAAAAAATTAGCAGCGAAGTGAACCTTTTCCAACGGGTGCATTTAATTAAGAACATGAGTCTTGCTAAAAAAAAAAAAGCTTGTGAATCACTTTGTGTTTTTTTTTTGGCATTTGGACTGGTTTATAGTCAAAATAGCTCTCATTTAATGCTAATTGGTTGTCTATAAGGACTTTTAAGAAGTTATATGTATAGTTATGATGGACATTGGAGATGAAGGATATTTTAAAAACCTCACATTGATTTTGTTGCACACATTTTAGATGAAATACAGATGTACAGTAGACCACATGGACTTGGACATAAACAGCATAACACCTGATGTCACAGGAACAGAGAAATACTGCTCAAGTCAGGAAACAATTGAGACCGTAGTTGTTTGTGCTCCCATTAAAAAACATGGAAAAAGAGTTTACAACAAAATACATTATTGCTTGTATTGCAGTAAGCCTTATGCCAAGCTGGCATGACATCTAGAAAGTTCACACAAAAACAGATTGGAAGTAGCCACAGCTCTTAGCTTTCCAACGAGTTCCATGGAGAGAAGGACACAGCTAGAGAATATTCGTAATAAAGGGAACTACGCTCACAATGCTGCTATTATAGAGTCAGGTAAGGGTGAACTAGTGTCATTCAAACGACCACCTAAAGAAGCTAAAGGAAATGATTTCATGCACTGTACACATTGCCAATGACTGTTTACCAGAAAGGTACTGTGGAGAACCTTCATCAGTCACCCGAAAACCAGGAAAGAACCGTGTCCAGTCCATGTCCAGTCCAATCTCAGAAATAATAAAAGATGACCATATCATCACAGATGTTGGGCAGCACCTGTTGAACAAAAGTGGTATGTCAGCAAAAAATCAACAATGTGTCAGAGAGAAGAAAATTAGGAAGACTGATTCATAATGCCAGAAGAGTAACTACCTTGAAAAAAATGGAGGATTTTGTGGATCCTAAGAACGACATGGAGATGGTCAAAGCTGTCAAATGTACTTGTGGCTATGATAGTGACACTAACAAATGCTGCATTCCATCACTGGCAACTAAACTTGGGAATTCCCTGGTTAAAGTCAGCAAACTCTTGAAAGCACAAGGTTTGATAAACAACAATGAAGATTTGGTAAGGAATGCCACTCAGTTCCAAGATGTCCATCGTGAGAAGTGGAACGAGTTTATCTCTGCAACAGCCCTGAGGAATATAGCCGAAGAAAAGTGGAATGTACCACAACTTATGCCCTTCGCTGAAGATGTTCAAAAAATGCATCAGTTTCTCAGTCAAATGCATGATGAGTGCAGCAGTGCGCTATCTGAAAATTCTTCCACAAAGGCCTGGTCAGACCTGACAAAAGTATGTTTGACACAGATCATCCTTTTTAACAGACGAAGAGTGAGTTCTATAGACTTCCTGAAAAAACACTGCAGCTGGCAAAAATCAGCAAAGTTTTGATGGCACTCGAGCAAGGTCCATTATCTGAGTTCCATGGAAAGAACTTGGATGAAATCACAATTGGTCCAACTGGTAAGTTGTCATCTTTGTTGTTTGTTTGGTTTGAACTCAATTATAAGCTTAACATGTTATGTGTACCACAGAATGTGTTTTGGAAACTGAAGAGGAATATCTTACCAGAGAGGAAGAACACTATCCATGTCCTGATGTATGTTATGTCAATACTAATTTTTGTGGTTTATTAAATGTTGCCTATGGTAAGCATGACACTGAATGTTTATTACATTTAAACCACAACAGAGGTGGCCTTTCCAACCCCCGATGATGAGCACATCCCTCCCCCCAAGAGACTGACACCACTTTCAAAAGACATGGATGCAGCATCACGACATCGTGCAGTGAAACATTCTTCCAATGGTATGTTGCCATCTTTGTTGTTTCCTTTGTCTATAATTTGCTTCCATCATTGAAGAAGGAAAACCATGATAAACATTCTGAATTTATTAATCCATCCATTCATTCATTCTCAAAATAATTTTACTCATCTCATCATATGAAATATGCCAACTCAACTCAACTCAATGTATAACTTAATTTCTTAATCTTCTTTTATTTCTTTTATTTTCATATACATATTTTGTATGGTCACTTGCAGGTAAAGCTGCCCAGAAAAGGCGACCCTGGACACAGAAAGAGGTGAAGGCTGTCGAGAAGCACATGAAGCGATTCATCCCTTCTGGTATTGTACCAGGAAAGAGTGACTGTTTAAAATGTTTGAGGGCCGAACCATAAGCTCTCCAAAACCGGGCATGGCAAGCATTTAAGTTCTATGGGTACAACCGCATTACGGCCTACAAAAAGAGATTGCAGCTAAAATAGTAGATTAAGAGATAATAAGCAAGACTGGTTAAGTAGTACAGTTTTTTTACGTTATTTATGTTCAATGTTGTTCAAAGTAAAAATTAAAGTTTAAATGAGTTTTCTTGAAAAGTGAAACATGTGTTATCCTGGCATTAATATTACTATAACTCTATATGGTATCCATCCTTAGTTAAAACTAATATATGGTTTCCCTTGTCTCCACAAGTGATGATCAAAAACTTGGTCCCCATTCCAAATGGTAACCTGTGTGTGTGTGTGTGTGTGTGTGTGTGTGTGTGTGTGTGTGTGTGTGTGTGTGTGTGTGTGTGTGTGTATATATATATATATATATATATATATATATACTGGAGGTAGGGATCGCAATGCTCAATTTCCCCCATCCTCTTCGTGGCAGCTTTCGAGGTCATCCTGATCGGGGCAAGGCAGGTGGTGGGTGGTGTCCGGCTGCCCGCAGGCCAGAGGCTCCCGCCCCTAAGGAGCTATATGGACGACATCACCTGCCTGCTACGAACCGCCCCATGCACATCCAGGCTACTTAAGAGGCTGGATGAGCTGATCACCTGGGCCAGGATGAAGTTCAAGCCTCAGAAGTCAAGGAGCCTCTCAATGCGAAAGGGGAAGAGGAACGACAGAGTCACCTTCACCATCAGCGGAGAAGACATCCCACGCATCGTGGATCAGCCCATCCGAAGCCTGGGAAGACTATATACACCTGATCTCTCAGACAAGGACATGGGAAAAATCATCCTCCAGCAGCTTTCGGAGGGCCTGTCCAAGATCGATGTAGGCCAGCTACCTGGGAAGTACAAGGTGTGGTGTTACCACTTCACCCTGAACCCAAGGATGATGTGGCCTCTGAAGCTGTGTGAAGTCACGTCATCAGCCGTAAGCCGGATGGAAGCAAAAGCCAACTCTTTCATCCGAAAATGGCTTGGCCTGCCACGGTGCTTCTCAGCTGCTGGCCTGTATGGATGGAACTCACTCCAGCTACCCCTGAAATCTATCACCCTGGGCTACAGGCAGGAGAAGGCAAGACTGGTGATGGAGCTAAGGGACTCCTCCGACAGGGCGGTGGCGGATGCAAAGGCCAGAGTCGAGACTGGGAGGAAGTGGAGGGCAAAGGAGGAAGTCCAGAAGGCGATGGGGAGACTGCAACATCAAGAAGTCGTGGGCATGGTCCAGACAGGCCGGGCAGGCCTTGGATGGAGTGATCCACCCATCCTATGGTCCAAGGCAGGCAGGAAAGAGAGGAAGGACCTTGTTGTTGCTGAGGTCACCAGGATTGAACAGGAGGAGCTCAGAGTAAGGTCTGTGGCACAGGGGCAGCAGGGGAGGTGGACAACTTGGGAGGGTGTCTCGAACCGAGCAATCAGCTGGGCAGATTTCTGGAAACTGCCACAGGCTCGGCTCAGTTTCCTCATCAGGGCAACATATGACACCCTCCCGAGCCCAAAAAACCTCCACCAATGGCTTGGCACAGAGCAATCCTGCGACCTCTGCGGGACCATCAATGCCTCACTCCAGCACGTTCTGTCAGGTTGCAAAATGGCGCTGACACAGGGTCGGCTCAGATGGCGGCACGACCAAGTGCTCAGCAAGCTGGCAGAGGTGCTGGAGAAAAGTCGGCAGGAGGCAAACAAACAGAGTCCAGCAGAAAGCCAATGCAGGATCCACTTCCTAAGGCAGGGGGAACCTGCGACACATTCCAGCAAGAGAACACCCGCCAAGCTATTAACACCAGGGGCGGCGTGGAAGATGGAAGTGGACCTGGGCAGGCAGCTCCAGTTCCCACAGGAGATATGCAGCACCACCTTAAGACCAGATGTTGTGCTGTGGTCTGCAGCTCTGAAGTCAGTAGTACTGATTGAGCTGACAGTGCCATGGGAGGAGGGACTGGAAGCTGCCTACGAGAGAAAGAAGGCAAAGTATGCAGACCTGGTCGCGGACTGCAGAGAAAGTGGATGGAGGGTGAGACTGAATCCGGTGGAGGTGGGAGCCAGAGGCTTTGTGGGCAGATCAACATCACGTCTGCTCAAGGACCTGGGACTACGTGGAGCCACCCTGAGCAGATCCACCAAGGAGCTCTCAGAAGTAGCAGAAAAAGCTAGCCACTGGCTCTGGCTCAAACGACGCGACAAGGCTTGGGGAGCAGTATCCAAGTAGGTTTTGCTGCAGGGGGTGTCAGGGAGACGTCCCTGTTCACTGCCCCGCCACCGGGAGATGTTCTGGGCTAAGGGGCGAAACATCAATGAGAGGTGGTCCCCAGCTGAAGACCCTGCAGCAAAACCTTTTCTGGTATGCGGTCAGGTTTAGGCCTGCCTCAGGGAAGAGGACGTCCCTGCCATGCACAGTCCACCACAGGCACCGGTGGAGGTGCGACAGGCCTAAGGCCCAGCGGCAAGACCACCTTGCTGTAATAAAAAAAAAAAAAAAATAAAAAAAAAAAAAAAAAAATATATATATATATATATATATATATACACACACATCTATCTATCCATCTATCTATCTATCTATCTATCTATCTATCTATCTATCTATCTATCTATCTATCTATCTATATGTGTATATATCTATCTATGTGTGTATGTATATAGGTGTATGTGTGTACATGTATATATCAGTGACGTGCAGTCACTAGAGGCAGGTGAGGCGGGGCCTCACCTGCCATCATGGAAAGAAAAAAAATGTAAAAAGAAAAAAAAATAATTAAATTGTTATATTTATGCAGTGATTATACTATAAAGTTATTTTCCATTTAACTTCACCAGTTTAGATTATTTTTTATTCAAAATCGCTGAATTTTCACATTTGCCGTTCAAATACTGAGAAGAGACGGTGCGGTGAACAGCAGCCAGTTGAGACCCTCATCCAGCATCATATTGCCTACAGGCTCCCCGAACACAAACGCAAAGTAGTTCGGGAGGAATTAAAATCCATGCTGGAGTTGGGGGTAATAGAAGAATCCCACAGCGCGTGGTGCAGTCCCATTGTTCTGGTTGGGAAGAAGGATGGGTCTGTGCGGTTCTGTGTGGATTACCGCAAGGTGAACGAAATTTCACGTTTTGACACGTACCCAATGCCTCGGGTCGACGAGCTCCTGGATCGGCTGGGCGCTGCTCGTTTCTTCACGACACTGGATTTAACCAAGGGCTACTGGCAGATTCCCTTGTCACCAGAGTCCAGGGAAAAAACGGCCTTTTCCACTCCGGAAGGTTTGTACCAATTTGTGTCACTTCCGTTCGGCTTGTTCGGTGCGCCCGCCACGTTCCAGCGCCTCATGGACCATGTGCTGCGACCCCACGCTGCATACGCTGCGGCCTACCTGGATGATGTCATCATCCAGAGTAGCGGCTGGGATGAACACATGCGGCGGGTGGGGGCAGTGCTCGAGTCCCTGAGACAGGCAGGGCTCACCGCCAACCCGGCGAAGTGTGCAGTTGGCCGGAGGGAAGTACAGTATCTGGGGTACCACTTGGGAGGAGGGCAGGTGCGGCCGCAGGTAGATAAAACAGCGGCAATTGCGACCTGCCCAAACCCCAAGACGAAAAAAGAGGTGAGGCAGTTTTTGGGTCTGGCGGGTTACTACCGGAGGTTTATCCCCCGGTTTGCGGACCTTACCAGCCCAATAACTGACCTCACCCGAAAGGGTGCTCCAGATCTGGTCCAGTGGACGGAGCAGTGCCAGCAGGCGTTTGAGAGGGTTAAGAAGGCCCTCTGCGAGGAGCCGGTCCTGCACATGCCTGATTTTTCTCTCCCGTTTTGTCTGCAGGCTGACGCGTTGGGCAGAGGACTGGGAGCGGTTTTGTCCCAGCAGGTGGAGGGCGTCGACCGACCCATTCTCTACATCAGCCGGAAGCTGTCCAAAAGGGAGGCAAGGTACAGCACAGTGGAGAGGGAGTGCCTCGCCATCAGGTGGGCGGTCGGGGCCCTCCGATACTACCTCCTGGGGCGCTCATTCAGCCTCTGCTCGGACCACAAACCCCTCCAGTGGCTCCACCGCATGAAAGATGCCAACGCGCGGATCACCCGTTGGTATCTAGCTTTGCAACCCTACAACTTCAGAGTGATTCACAGACCGGGGGCGTGGATGGCTGTGGCCGACTTCCTTTCCCGCTCCCTCACTGAGGGGGGAGGGGGGGAGTGGGCGCGGCCGGACGGCGTCCCGGCCTGAGTCTGGCGGTGGAGGTATGTGAGGGGCGTGGCCTGCGGACCTGCAGCGAGGCGGGACGTGTCGGGACCGGCTTCGAGATTAGCGACAGGTGAGTGGATGACACAGCTGAGTGTGTTTGTCTGATCACCTGTCGCTCTGTTAAAGGCAGCAGTCGGGAAGAAGAGAGGAGGGGGAGCACGAGCGAGAGCGAGAGCGAGACAGACGAACCAAAAGACACTTGCTGAAAAGCACGGAGACAACCAATTGCAAAATAAAGCATTGTTCCACACGATGAACGAAGCGGTCGTGTCCATGATTGGTGTCCCGAAGAACCCGGAAGTAAGGGACTTCCACACGGACCATGGTATTTCTGTTCTAAATTGGCCCGCCAACTCCCCTGACCTTAGCCCCATAGAAAATCTGTGGGGTATTGTGAAAAGGAAGATGCAGAATGCCAGACCCAAAAACGCAGGCCACTATCAGAGCAACCTGGGCTCTCATAACACCTGAGCAGTGCCAGAAACTCATCGACTCCATGCCACGCCGCATTAACGCAGTAATTGAGGCAAAAGGAGCTCCAACCAAGTATTGAGTATTGTACATGCTCATATTTTTCATTTTCATACTTTTCAGTTGGCCAACATTTCTAAAAATCCCTTTTGCGTGGCGCAGTGGCAGAGTGGCCGTGCGCAACCCGAGGGTCCCTGGTTCAATCCCCACCTAGTACCAACCTCGTCATGTCCGTTGTGTCCTGAGCAAGACACTTCACCCTTGCTCCTGATGGCTGCTGGTTAGCGCCTTGCATGGCAGCTCCCGCCATCAGTGTGTGAATGTGTGTGTGAATGGGTAAATGTGGAAGTAGTGTCAAAGCACTTTGAGTACCTTGAAGGTAGAAAAGCGCTATACAAATACAACCCATTTATCATTTATCATTTATTTTTGTATTAGCCTTACACAATATTCTAATTTTGTGACACACGGAATTTTGGATTTTCATTTGTTGCCACTTCAAATCATCAAAATTAAATGAAATAAACATTTGAATGCATCAGTCTGTGTGCAATGAATAAATATAATGTACAACTTACACCTTTTGAATGCAATTACTGAAATAAATCAAGTTTTTCAAAATATTCTAATTTACTGGCTTTTACCTGTGTGTGTGTGTGTATGTATATATATATATATATATATATATATATATATATATATATATATATATACATATAGATTATGAGCCTTCATGTCTGGAAGGCTCATAATGTTAAACATTGTTTTTAGAAGGTTGTAAACTCTTTTTTTTGTATTCGCGAACTATGAAAGAATGCGATTTGTAATTAATAATTCATACTTTGCAGAAATCTAACAATTAACAACCATAAATGGGGGATGACTGTAGTTTATATTTATTCTCTGTCAATGTTGTGTGTTCAACAATCAAAAATTCCCTATTTGAACTTGGTTTGCGCAAAAGAGTATCACCACAATGAGGTACATTCATATGAAACCTTAACTTAATTTTTTTTTCAGTTAACTTTTTATTTGTCCTGAACTTGAAAGTGGAACACTTTTGCCAAGTAAAGTCTTAAATTTCACTTTGACAACCTAAAAGCACGGCTGTTTATAGTTGTATGACATCCAAACAGTTGTTTGGTCAACTTAAGTTTGTTGAAAAACCGATTATTGTCTGCTATTTTCTTTTTTATTGTTGTTTCTACTGTAAGGAAGTGCTGGTGAGTGTTTCAAGAAAGAGTTGTCATTGTACTGTCTCAAGCTTTGGGAGGTTATCCATGAGAATGACTTGATTCCCATATCTGTTTAGTGATATAACAAAATCCCTGCCTGAAGTGTTTGTAAAGTTAAAACATTATAGATAAAATAAGCTATTTCAATATTTGTGCACATATTTGAAGCAGTTGAAGTCTCTCAGGGTTGTGAGAGTGCTGGAGCCTATCCCAGCTGCACTCAGGCGGAAAGCAGGGTACACTTCGGACAAGTTGCTATCTCATCGCAAGGCCAACAAAGATAAGACAACAATCACATTTAGATTCACACACAGGGGCAAATTTAGTGTTGCCTATCAACCTATCCCCATGTAAAAAAAAATGGTAAAATGGGTTATACTTGTTTAGCGCTTTTCTACCTTCAAGGCACTGAAAGCGCTTTGACACTATTTCCACAATCACCCATTCCTTCACACACACATTCACACAATGATGGCGGGAGCTGCCATATAAGGCGCTAACCACCACCCATCAGGAGCAAGGGTGAAGTGTCTTGCTCAAGGACACAACGGACGTGACTAGGTTGGTAGAAGCTGGGGATCGAAACAGGAACCTTCAGGTTGCGGGCACGGCCACTCTCCCAACCGCGCTGCGCCGTCCCCATGTGCATGGCTTTGGAGATAGGAGGAATCAGGAACCCAAGCAGTCACAAGGAGAACATGCAAACTCGACCCGACTCAGGGAATCGAGCACAGGACGATCCTATTGTGAGACACGAGCACTAACCCCTCTTCCACCTTGCTGCCGTGTCTGTTAATATTACTACATATTTTGCATATGGTGAATGTTCACAATTCACTTGGATAAAGTGGACCACCAATTTCAGGTAAATAGGCGTATTTCATTGTAAGCATGTGCAAACCCCAAAACCAGTGAAGTTGGCATGTTCTGTAAATTGTAAATAAAAACAAAATACAATATTTTGCCAATCTTTTGCAACCTATATTCAATTGAATGTACTGCAAAGACAAGATACTTAATGTTCGAACTGGAAAACTTGTATTTTTTGCAAATATTGGCTCATTTGGAATTTGTTTTAAAAAAGCTTGGACAAGTGGCAAAAAAAGACTGAGAAAGTTGAGGAATGCTCATCAAACACTTATTTGGAACATCCCACAGGTGAACGGGCTAATTGGCTAACAGGCTTTCATTAAATGCTCAGTCATTCACAAACAAGAATGGGGCGAGGGTCACCACTTTGTGAACAAATGTGTGAGCAAATTGTCGAACAGTTTAAGAACAACATTTCTCAATGAGCTTTCTGGGGCTGAGCTCATCTTAGCTTAGCTCATGGACTGATGCAAAGTGGAAAAATGTTCTGTGGTCTGACGAGTCCACATTTCAAACTGTTTTTGGAAACTGTGGACGTTGTGTTCTCTGGAACAAAGAAGAAAAGAACCATTCGGACTGTTATAGGCGCAAAGTTGAAAAGCCAGCATCTGTGATGGTATGGGGGTGTATTAGTGCCCAAGGCATGGGTAACTTACACATCTGTGAAAGCACCATTAATGCTGAAAGGTACATACAGGTTTTGGAGCAACATATGTTGCCATCCAAGCAACGTTATTATGGACACTCCTGCTTATTTCAGCAAGACAATGCCAAGCCACGTGTTACAACAGCGTGGCTTCATAGTAAAAGAGTGCGGGTACTAGACTGGCCTGCCTGTACTCCAGAACTGTCTCCCATTTGAAAATGTGTGGCGCATTATGAAGCGTAAAATACGACAACAGAGACCCCGGACTGTTGAACAACTTAAGCTGTACATTAAGCAAGAATGGGAAAGAATTCCACCTGGAAAAACTTCAAAAATTGGTCTCCTCAGTTCCAAAACATTTACTGAGTGTTGTTAAAAGGAAAGGCCATGTAACACACTGGTAAAATGCCCCTGTGCCAACTTTTTTGCAATGCGTTGCTGCCATTAAATTCTAAGTTAATGATTATTTGCAAAAATAAAAAATTGTTTCTCAGTTTAAACATTAAATATCTTCTCTTTGCAGTCTATTCATTTGAATATAAGTTGAAACGGATTTGCAAATCATTGTATTCTGTTTTTATTTACGAATCACACAACGTGCCAACTTCACTGGTTTTGGGGTTTGTATATATACACATACACGTATACACACAGACACACACATACAATGTATCAAATCATTCAATATTTGCCCACTGGCGGTACACATTTTAGATAAACAATTAAAAAAGTATTACTCTTTTAATCAACCTTCTTAATTTGATTTCTAAAATCCAACATCCTCTGCCCTATGTCTTGTATTTGTGTTTTGACCCGTTTGGTCAGGCTATTTTTGTTTTAGTTTTTGGGTGTTTTCCTGTGTATTTGGCTTCACTTCCTGTTTTACGCTCTTATTTTGGTTCCACTTACTGTTTTGTTTATATTCTGTTAACTCTAGCTTTACTCTTTTTCTGAGGTGTAATGAGAGGAGGCAATAGAAATAGAAAAGAAGAATACGCTATTACTAGAATGAGATTAGGACATACATATCTAAATAGTTCATTGAAATTGATAGAGAAACATAATACAGGGCTGTGTGACTGTTGCCATCAGATAAAAAGTGTAGGACATGTTTTAATACAATGTAAGAAATACAATAGAGAAAGGGAAATATTGGGAAATAAGTTAGCGAAAGAGAAGGTTAGGTTAGTATTGGAAGATATTTTAGGATTGCTACATTTAGAACACGAAGGATACAAAGCATTATATACATTTAAAAAAAAAAGACTGGGTCAAATAAAGGAATATAGAGTAGGATTCCAGCTCGTTCCACACTCCATGTCAGAAGGTGGCGGTAATGCACACCAGAAGGTTACTTGCCAACTGCCATTAAACCAAAAAACAAGAGGAAGAAGAAAAAGAAGTGACACGGAATTTGACATATTTCAGTTTAAAGCTTCACGTTTATTGTAGCTGTATTTAGACTGCTTTCCACAGGTGGGTGTCAATCGATTTTAATACATTTGGCTTTACTGTTATTAATTTTAACGTATTTAAAATGCATTGGCTCGCCGCGTGCTGCGCTCAATCGCGACTATCAACAAGTTGACTGTTTTAGCTAACAATTAGCACTGTTTGTTCACCAAAGTAAGTTACTGCTTTTTGTCATACATTTTGAACACGCCATAGCGCATCGAATCCCTGTAATTTATCATTTTAACTAGTTTAATGTGTGAATATGACGTAAACCAACCTGGGCTTCTATTATTACGGCTGTCGTAAAAACGAGACTACACTAGGTGGTTGCTTCACATGGCTGTACGTTGACAAATGTTATTACAGACTTCAACAGGGGTCGTCACGCTTTTCTTACAGACATGTCATGTTTTGGTGGTGATCCCAACTTCTGCCCAGAGTGTGGGAATGTTCTCCCTCTCCCAGGGATGCCGACCACTATCAGTTGTCCCCGCTGCTCTTTCTCCAGCCCTGTATCAGGTATATTCTTTGCCATGTTACAAAATAGATGTTCAGTCAAAGACAATTATCTATATATATATATATATATATATATATATATATATATATATATATGTGTCTGTGTGTGTAAAACATGCTGCATAATCACTGTGGTTCAGTTTATTTTATTGTTGTAAGGTGACTCTGGGTGTTTTGAAAAGCACCAACAAGTAAAAAATTATTAGAATAGAAAATAAATGCATTAGCGAAATGCTGCAAATGCCACAAACCCCTGAAACAACTCACTCCATGATTGATAGATAGTAATGTACTTATACTTAAGTTTACTTATACAAAGAGTCTCTAAACGCTCAACAAAAGCCATATACAATAAAATTATAATACTTTTTCATTGTGATGTATAGCAGGGGTTCTTAACCTTTTTGATATTGCGGTTCAACTTTTCCACTGAATTAAGAATCTTATTCTTGATTTTAATTGTATTCAATAATTCTATCTAACCTACTTACAGTATACAACCTTGTCAAGTGTTATGAAACCATGTGTTAACCACAAATATTTATTTAACACATACATCTAAGGCTTAGGGCAGGCAGGCTGATTAGAAAAAAACATCTACAGGAGAATAAGGTGTAACATTTAAAAAGTGAGTAATGAAAGGTATTAAAGCAATAGCTACTATTATTGAAAATAAGGAATTGCAGAGTTTTCAAACACTGAAGAACTGCCAAACAGGCGACTATGGTTAAGAAATACTGATACCGTTTTTTTCGGACTATAAGTCGCTCCGGAGTATAAGTCGCACTGGCCGAAAATGCATAATAAAGAAGGGAAAAACATATATATAAGTCGCATTTTTTGGGGAAATTTATTTGATAAAACCCAACACCAAGAATGCACTTTTGAAAGGCAATTTAAAATAAATAAAGAATAAGTGTACGTTATATGACGCATAAATGACCAATTGAGAATGTGCCTGGTATGTTAACGTAACATATGGTAAGAGTCATTCAAATAACTATAACACATAGAACATGCTATACGTTTACCAAACAATCTGTCACTCCTAATCGCTAAATCCGATGACATCTTATACGTCTAGTCTCTTACGTGAATGAGCTAAATAATATTATTTGATATTTTACGGTAATGTGTTAATAATTTCACACATAAGTCGCTCCTGAGTATAAGTCGCACCCCCGGCCAAACTATGAAAAAAACTACGACTTATAGTCTGAAAAATACGGTATATAGTATACAGGGGATCGCTGAGATTTGCAATTACATTTCAGAATAAAAAAATAGCTTAAGTGTGTGAATCATGAGGCATATGGCTAGATTATACTTTTATGTATTTAGCTTATTAGCTTCATCACTAGCGAACAAAAGCTATTAGAGGGCAAATGGATGGGTTACTGATGCTGAATTGAATCTAATAACTACAACAGGTCATTTCATTGCAAGTCTTGATCACGAATTGGAGAATAACGTGTCAAAAAGTGTAATTTTTACGAGCGTTTCTTTCACTATTTGCAGGTGGTCTCAAAACGCAACTCCCTAGTTAGAGGGGATCTACTGTACTATAAATAATACAATAATACTTTTTTTTTTGTCTTTAAGGCCTTAATTTTAGAATATTTTTGTTATAATATCCCATTTTAGTTATGTTTGTTTAAAATATGTTTTAACAATTATCAATGTTGCTAAATTGTGATTAATTTAATAAAACACTTTGATACAATATGTATATTATGTAGGGCTGCAACTAACGATTAATTTGATAATAGATTAATCTGTCAATTATTACTTCGATTAATCGATTAATAATCGGATAAAAGAAACACACTACATTTCTATCCTTTCCAGTATTTTATTGAAAAAAACCCAGCATACTGGCACCATACTTATTTTGATTATTGTTTCTCAGCTGTTTGTACATGTTGCAGTTTATAAATAAATGTTTATAAAAAATAAAAATTCTGAAAAAAAAAATAAAAAAAAATTGCCGCTGCGCATAGCATAGATCCAACGAATCGATGACTAAATTAATCGCCAGCTATTTTTATAATCGATTTTAATCGATTAGTAGTTGCAGCCCTAATATTATGTATGTTTTACAGACAGTGGGTACAGAAAGTATTCAGACACCTTTAAATTGTTCACTCTTTTATTACGGCCATTTGATAAAATCCCCCCAAAATAATTTATTTCTCATTAATGTACACTCAGCACCCCATCATGACAGAAAAAAACAGATGTAGACCTTTTTGCTAATGTATTACAAATAAAAACCTCGAAAATCAAATGTATTTAAGTATTCAGACCCTTTGTTCAATACTTTGTTGATGCACTTTTGGCAGCATTTACAGCCTCAATTATTTCTTAATAAGATGCCACAAGCTTAGCCACCTATCTTTAGGCAGTTTCACCAATTCCTATATGCCCATTCCTCTTTGCAGCACCTCTTAAACTCCATCAGATTAGATGGGAAGCATTGGTTTTCATCCAGGATGTCTCTGTACATTGCTGCATTCATTTTAGTCTCGTCAAGAACCCGATAGTCACTCTGTCAGAGCTGCAGCATTCCTCTGTGGAGAGAGGAGAACCTTCCAGAAGGACAAATATCCCTTCAGCAAACCACCAATCCGGCCTGTATGGTCGAGTGGCCAGACGGAAGCCATTTCTTCGTGAAAAGTTTGCCCAAATGCACCTAAAAGACTCTCAGACCATGAGAAACAAAGTTATATGGTCTAATGAGACAAAGATTAAACTCTTTGGCATGAATGCCATGCATAATGTTTGGAGGAAACCAGGCACCGCTTATCACCAGGTCAATACCATCCTTACAGTGACGCATGGTGTCAGTGGCAGGAACTGGGAGACTAGTCAGGATAGAGGGAATGATAAATGCAGTAATATACAGAGACATCCTGGATGAAAACCAACGCTTCCCATCTGATGGAGCTTAAGAGGTGCTGCAAAGAGGAATGGGTGAAACTGCCCAAAGATAGGTGTGCCAAACGTGTGGCATTGTATTCAAAAAGACTTGAGGCTGAAATTGGTGCCAAAGGTGCATCAACCAAGTATTTAGCAAATTTCCACATTTCTACTTTTTCTGTCAAGATGGGGTGCTGAGTGTACATTAATGAGAAATAAAATTGAACTTTTTTGATTTTAGCAAATGGCTACAATGAAACAGAGTGAAAAATTTAAAGGGGTCTAAATACGTTTGTACCCACTGTTTATTTGAAAATTTAAATAACTATATGTATTGTTTAAAAAAAAAAAAGTTTACCTTCTGGCATTCCCGGTTTCTGCCGAGCAAATCCTGGCTCTTGGACGAATGTAGTTGAGGAACACCAACTTATACTATTCTTAATACATTTTATTCATCTTACAAGGACAGGAGCTATGAATTTGTAACTGTGGGTGTGTGTTTGTTTGACATCTTTAAGAGTTTTCAAATCGAGAAATTTGCTCAACGGTCGTCTTCAATCAAGTGAATAAGTCTTCTGTGGTACTAAAGAGCAGTGAGGACTCTGAAATGAAGGGTCCTGTGGTAAGATAACATTTCCTGCTTTTTTTCTGTATGCATGTTATGTGTTTTAGTGATGTGACAGGCGCAATTTGAGGGTTTGTAGTAAGGCCTTGTTCACGCTGTAGGTCATTTCAGATTTTTTTGTCCATATGTGACCTGGATCAGGTTTTTTCATATCAAGTCATGTGAACTTTGCAATTCCAAATTTTTCAAATCCGACCCAGGCCTCTTTCCTATGTGGATATAAATCAGATATGTAATGGATGCGATTGCAGTCCAAACGTTCCAGTCGCGTTCATCCGAGCAATACATCTTTAAATAGCCATAATTCTTTGCCAAAATAGATGGTTGCAAAATAAGTAGCTGACAAATGTGCAGAAAAAAGGCAAAACTAATGTTTTTAGGAACTTGTGTCAATGTTCCACCATTCCTGTCTCCTAAGCTTGCCCTTTTCTTTCTTAATATTTTACGCGCAATAATTCGGTTCAGAAAACGTTGACTATGATTGCACAAAATCATTGATACTTCCACAAATGCACCAGGACTCAGAGCTGTTACACTGAAGCCTCGTTTACTTACGTAAACACTGCAGCACGTGTGACGTTATGACGTCATGTCTGCATGCTGGTCAGATTGCACTTACATTAGTTATCGCTTTTTTTTGTAATGTCAACGTTTCCGTTAAAAGATCAGATTTAATAAAAATCCAAATTCGACATGCTACCCTGCAGTGTGAACCTAGCTTAAATCAGAGGAGCCGATTTCTATGGAGTCAGCTTAGTAATTTTTTTTTATTTTTTTTTTTTAACTTGTGCACAGTCAGCTCGCTCCCCTGGGGCCTTGCTGTCAATCACACAATGTGGGATTATACCATTATGTATAAGTAGTGCAGGCACATATTGTTCCTTCCGGGAGAATCTTCTCAAAAACAGGACGGGTGCTTTTTGAAAGGAAGAATCACATTATTCAAACTGAGGCAACCCGTTTTTCTTAATGTCAACGTGCTTTTTGGCATTTATACTTTGGGTTGTACCGAGTTTAGTTCCGTTTTTGGTTGTGTGGATTTGTTTTGTGGATTTGTGTTTGTGCAATTAAAAGTTAAATTAAAATATTAAACAAAAGTGAGAATGCTTTTGTAACCGTAAAAAATGCACAAAATAAAGCATTCATAAGGCTTCACAGAAACACTGAATGAAAAAGTGTTCATCTAGACAAAAGGTATTTGTATTTGCTACGTTAGGCTGAAATATAAACTTACAAATGACATTAAGCTGATTGGAAGCCTTCTCAAAAAAAGCTGAACTTCTCATCACTTGTTAGGTATTTATTATTAATGATGATTCCCCCACTGCAGATCGACAGACGTTGCTCTCGGTGCAATAAAGAAGGCATGATTTACCACACCAGGCAGATGAGGTCTGCAGATGAAGGCCAGACTGTCTTCTTCACATGTATACACTGCAGGTAATGACATCAACACTCCTGTCGCACACATGACCGTATTGTGTCAATTTGTGTGACCTTTACTGATAATTGGAATTGTGGCGTTTCAGGTATCAAGAGAAGGAGGACTCCTGAGAAGATCTAAATGATGTGCTCGCTTTCATCCATGCTGTTGTGCCCTAGGCAAGATACTTCACCAAGTGTTGCCCATATACAGTGGATATAAAAAAGTTTACATACCCTTGTTCAAATGCCAGGTTTTCGTGATGTAAAAACAATAACAGCAAGACAAAATATTTCACAACTTTTTCCACCTTTTAATGTGACTTATAACCTCTTCAACGCAATTGGGAAAAAAAACTGAAACATTTAAAAAGGTAAACAATATGAAATTAAAAACGTAAAATAAGCTGGTTGCATAAATATGCACACACTTAAACTAATACTTCATTCAGGGTATCCACGGGGTCTGAAAAGTCTTAAAAAGTCTTAAATCCAATAATTACAATTTTAGGCCTTAAAATGTCTAAAATTCTCCTAAAATCTCATAAAAGGTCTTAAAGATCTATTTACGTTACTTTTATTTAAAACATGCATAAACTTCAGTCTCGCTTTGAAATGTTTCGTTTTTTTAAGAACGATATAATGTAACTACACAGCGGAACTAACTGCTGCCCGGTCAGAATTATCGAACACCACCAGCTAAAGGAAAACAAGAAAGAAAAACAATAAACATAGCTATTGATTCACCAAAAGAGAGAGAGAAAGCGGATCATGTTTACGTGAGCGCTATGATGACGCACGGGTGTATTGTGAGAGAGAGGGAATGAAGCAAAATGAAAGAAAGAAAAACACAACATTTATCGTGTTTCAGATGTTAATAATACAGCCACGGCGTGGCTTCCGTATCACGGTAAAGTTGACCGTTGATAAAAAGCACGGCATCCTTCGGCGATAAACTTCTTACGAAGCGGGAACAGATGGCGCCGTCTGTCGAGGATTTCCTTGGGAAACTGGTCGTTGATGCTGAAGTTGGATCCTTTCACCTGCGCCTTCTGCTTGAAGTGTTCTAATTTTGCCACAATGGGTCTCGGCCTCCTACTCCGGCTTTTTGTCTCCAAGCTGGTGGACGCAGTGGAGGGTGATGTTCCTGATGGTGTGCACTGGAAGCTTGAGCTGGTGTTCCATGAAGGACTTCACGGTTTCCTCGGGAGCTTCCTCTCTTTTTACAGGTGTTGTGCCAAAATGTGATTGCCTGCCAAAAATGGATTTCCTTCGCGGGAGCGCGCACCGCTTGCTAAACCTGCATTGCTTGGCTTCGTCTGTCCACAGCGGATTACTAGGTGTAAGACAAACACTTTATCTTCGTGGTTATTGTAACGCTACGTGTTTGACATTATTTAAGCCCTTATTATGTCCGGAAAATGACAGTTTGTTGTTAGTCCGATGTTGCTTTCATAAAACCTCTTTCTTGTTTGGAAAATACATACAATTGTAACTGTTTTTTCTTCTTGCACAAAATAAATATTTATAAAATGTTTGGATGTCTTAATTTATGTAAAATTTTCATTAAATGTAATATTGCCTGACAAAAAGTGATTCAACGTAACATTTTGACTAGAATACCCTTATGAGCAGTGTTGCTACAGTTACCTTGAAAAACTAATCTGATTAATGACTACTGATTACTCCTTCAGAAAGTAACTTAGTTACTTTACTGATTAGCTGATTTTAAAAGTAACTAAGTTAGATTACAAGTTACTTTATTAGTTACATTCAGCAATGCAGCTACCGACATTACCCCCGCCGCCTCAACATAAAAATGACAAGCGGTTTTGCCAATAACCACTTTATTTAACATCAACAACTGCACTTAACATAAATACTTGTTTTACATATTAAAAAAAAATAATAATGACAGTCTTTCCTTACTGGACATAAATACTTGTTTTATCTATATATTTATAAAAAAATAAAAAATAAAGTTTTTCTTCACAGCAGTTGACATAAACAGAGGTGGGTAGAGTAGCCAGAAATTGTACTCAAGTAAGAGTACTGTTACTTTAGAGATTTATTACTCAAGTAAAAGTAAGGAGTAGTCACCCAAATATTTACTTGAGTAAAAGTAAAAAGTATGTTGTAAAAAAACTACTCAAGTGCTGAGTAACTGATGAATAACATACACACACATATCATATATATATATATATATATATATATATATATACACACACACACACACACATATATACATATATATATACACACACACACATATATACATATATATATACACACACACATATATATATATATATATATGTAAAGCGACTTTGGGTACTTAGAAAAGCGCTATATAAATCCCAGTTATTATTATTATATATATATATATATATATATATATATATATACATACATTGATATATACAGTATATAATTTATATTTATTATTTTTTGCCGTTTTTGTTTACATGTTAATAGTGTTTTAATGAATATACATGCATGTTTAACACATATAGATTCCTTTCTTTCATGAAGACAAGAATATAAGTTGGTTCTGATTCTGATGACTTGCATTGATTGGAATCAGACAGTAGTGATGACAAACGTCCACGTTTTCAAATGGAGGAGAAGAAAAGTTCCTCCTTTCTGTCTAATACTGTTAAGATTGTATATATCTGCGCTCTTACTCTGTGTAGCTTTGTTGTAGAGGTTGGCTGTTGTAGCGCATGTTCTCCACTTGGGGCGCTCTGGTGCTGTGTAGTGTTTAACACCGCAGCAGTTGTGTGTTCAACAGAAGAAGAAGAATAAAGTATCCTCGGTGAGAGGACGTTGATGATCGGACTCGATGAAAGTGTCGTTCATGTGCACGCATAAAGAACTCCATTAAGCTCAAACACCTTAACAGGTTATGGGCCCAGGAACCCCAGAGATTCCAGCCAACTCAACACCTGGTGGAGGGCATGTTTTAATAACAGTAGGAAACACCCTAGAGAAAGGGAAATACTGGAAAATAAGTTAGAGAAACATAAGGTTAGGTAAGTGGTGGAGAATATTTTAGGATTGCACTCAGAACATATTGGATATAAAGCATTACATACATTTAAAAAAGACTGGGTTAAATAAAATGATCTAGAGTAGGGTTCCAGCTCGGTCCACACTCCATATCAGAAGATAGCGGTAATGCACACCATAAGGTTGCTTGTCAACCGCCATTAAACCAGAAAGGAAGAAGAAGGACAATTTGACGGAAGTGACGTTGGCTTCACGCATGCGTGGACCGATTGTGTCTTCCGCTACCGATCGACTAGGGACAATTTCAAGTGTGTCCAGAAGTATCAGGCAAGAAGCGGAATATATATTTATATGTCTTAGAGTGAGGCGCTCGTGAAAATTCATTTCGGGTAAATAAAATGTCTTAAAAATATGAAGCGAATATAAGCTCTACTGTTAGTTGTGTTTGTAGCAACCTCTTAATAATATTTAAATTGTAGCAATGTTTGTTCTATTTTGAATGTATGTTGAATGTTCAGTTAGTTTATAATAGACATGATATATATTCCTGTAGAAAATGAAGCTGCGAGTCCAGCTACAGTGCAAAAATTTGCACGAATACCTCCGAGAGCTGAGTCCAGAGATTTTGGACCGACTATATAATCATCCTGCAACATGTCTGGCCGTCTACAGGTACATAGTCTTCTCGTAACTATTCGACAGGATTGTTGACTAATGACATCACTTAACTTTAACAGGGAGCTACCCTCACTGGCCAAAAATTATGTGATGCGAATGCTGTTCCTGGAGCAGCCTCTCCCGCAGGCAGCTGTGGCATTGTGGGTGAAAAAAGAGAGCCAAAAGTGAGTCACTTGTTCTTATGTTTTTATGTACATCAGAACTCATATGAAATGTATTCTGGCATGCCCTGTGACTGACCGGCGACTAGTCCAGGGTATAAGTCTGTTTTTCGCCTCCTAATCACCTGATATAAGCTTCTGCCCGCGCCCCCTAATAGGTCAAGTGATAGAAAATAGATGGGTAGATGCGTTGCATACATTTGCATGTGTTATATGTAGGGTGGGTACTTTTTAGATTTGAAATAAGATACCAATTACCAGCACCTGGAAATTGATACCGGTACTCAACGGTACCATCCATCCATCCATCCATCCATAGTCTACAGCTTGTCCCTTTCGGGGTCACGGGGGGTGCTGGAGCCTATCTCAGCTGCATTCAGGCAGAAGGCGGTGTACACCCTGGACAAGTTGCCACCTCATCGCAGGGCCAACACAGATAGACAGACAACATTCACACTCACACACTAGGGCCAATATTTTAGTGTTGCCAATCAACCTATCCCTAGGTGCATGTTTTTGGAGGTGGTAGGAAGCCGGAGTACCCGGAGGGAACCCACGCAGTCACGGGGAGAACATGCAAACTCAATTCCACAATATTCTTGCTTCCATGGCGGCAAATAAAAAAGTTTCTTTCAAAGTATCATTTTCACTTGACTACAGAATTAAAGGACAAGTAATAGCACAACATGCTACGATTAACATATTAGGGGGATACAAAAAGTCATGCTCACTGCAAAGCTCAAAGGGGAACTGCACTTTTTTTTAAAAATGTTGTCTTTTATTCACAATCATTATGACAGACGAAACCACCGATTTTTTTTAATAGATTTTGTTTTGCATTTTAAAGATTACAAAAAAACGTTTGCAAGATGCGGCTAATGGGAGTCCCATGTGTTACCTTCAAAGCTCTCTAAAACATCTTCAAAAACCTCCATCAATGTAGTAACAGACACGTTCATAACATTATGTAATTTGTACATAATTCACAGTATTTTGGTAATTTAAGCATTACCGAAACTTATTTCCTGGGCGCATTGATTTCAGTGGTCATGGCAACAGACGTCCTACTTCCGGCAACGAAGGCGAGTGTTCTACTACTTCCGGCAACAAACTGGTTTTTGCTAACTTTTGGACAAGTGGATTCACAATCTCATCTTTTTGAACCTGAATAGAAGGAGGACGAACTACTGGTTATAGAAGCTGAGCAAGCACTAAGTGAGGCTAAACACTCAAAAAAGGTACAAATGTGCCCTCATACATATAAACACAATGCACCATAAAGCCTACTGTAATGCCCAATTAAACATAGAGAACATCCCTAAACTGTGCTAGCACTGTCGCTAACATGAGTGTAGTAGGGCTGGGCGATATGGCTCAAAACTCAAAGTCTTGTCAAATCCCAATATAAGTAGTTTGGCCCATAAATGGAAATATTCGTTGACACAACTACACATCTCCACCATGCCTTGTGTTTCAATTTTCAGGACTAATGTTGATCCCAAATACACAAAAACTAGTACCAACAAGTAAGACAAATAGGTTTTATATAATCGGATCCCAAATTAAGAGGTGTTTGAGATAAGAAAAAAGAAAATGCCTTGAAAATAATACGAAAAGTCAAATATAGTCTCCCATCTTCTTTAAAAAAAAAACATTTAGCTATGCTTAATTATTTAGCTAACAAAAACACCAAATAACAAAATGTGAAAAAAAGTGCCCTGGTTTAAGAGGACATGTTTAAAGGTCAGCAGCAACATGAAAATAATTGACCTTTTAAAATGGGCATTTTATAGGTAAACATTATTATAGGACATAAACACAAAGATTTGAGCCAGGAACACCAACCTGCCAACTGCTTCATAATGCTGTGTTCTGAAAATTACTTTAAAAAAGTCATTAATTATAGTTACTCTTTACTTTACCAAAAATGTAATTGAATTACTAACATAACTACTCTTTAATAAATGTAATTAATTACTGGGGAAATGTATGAATGTGTTACTTAAAAAAATCCATCCATCCATTTTCTATCGCTTGTCCCTCTTGGGTTTTGGGGTGCTGGAGCCTATCCCAGCTGCACTCGGGCGGAAGGCGGCGTGCACCCTGGTTAATAAACTTCAAATATTAAGTTAAGTTTTAGTGTGCGATCGTGCATTTTTAAAAGGCGGTGCCTGTTTCCTAATGACATCAGCGAGTTTACCCGGTAGTCTCAGTTTGAGCTGTTTTTGTTAGCTTAGCAGGCTAGCAGCGGCAGTTTGTCCGCTCTGACGGCAGCTCTGTTGAATCGTTCACTGGTTTGTGTTACTTCTGCTTAATAAATAGATTGAGTGTGCTTCCATGGCTGTATGTTCTTGTCAACAATTGCGGTATTATTTGAATGGCAAGTTTCTCACTTCTATCATTGATTTGTTGCTCAATATTCCCTCAGACCCTTGTAGTTACTAACGCGCAGTGCAGTTTGTGTCAAGTGGTGGTGAAAAAACATTGTCTTTTACTGACCAGTTCCTTCAACTAAGATCTAGTTTCACTTGTGTCGGACAGTTCCTAATTGGCCAGATGGACCGTTACAATTCTGGAAAAATGATACGGCTATTAGTATTTTTTTTATCCAGCTGACAGTCAAGATTATGACACAATGTCACATTTACCTTGGATGCCAAGGCTAAGTATAAAAAAATTATCTTGGAATTATCAAAAATAAGGAAGCAACACCACACAAGTTCGTGTGCACGCTAATAAGAGAAGTATCAGTTAGAAGTGAATGGTCTTTACTCACGGCAGCTGCTACATCCTCGCGACCCAGTAATCCTCAGGCCAATATTTATCCACTCAAAAAGTGAGAAAATTAAGTAATCTAATAATCTATAAAGTTGCTTTGAAGCAATACAGCATCCGCTGACGGGTCTCTATAAAGTAGCTGTCTGACGTCACTCCATCACACCCCGTTTATGTGGCATCAAAACACCTTGCTTAAATGTGTTACAGTTCATTTTGTCTCTTGACTCTATAAATTGGACGATCAAGCATTACACTTGCTCATTGAGTCTTTTCATTTGTATAGTACACACTGTACAGACAGCAATAGCTGTCAACACTTAATATGGCCTCCGATCCGGCACTCAAATACGTACGTGTGCAACATAAACAGAATTAATAATTTGTATTGTTACAAAATGTACACCCACCAAACATGCTAGTTTATTGTGTTGATTTATATTGTATATTGATATGCACATGAATGCTATACAAAAATATAATTTCCACCTGAGTGTAATTTTAATTATTAGAAACACAGTGATGGATCTGTGTGGTATTTTTAAGATGGTGACATAACAACTGCATTGCACCTTGCACTGCAAACATAGTTAATTTGTTTAAGATAGAAAAAGCAGATGGTGATTGAAGACTTCCCTGCTGTGAGATGCTACATTCTGTTGGTGGTGTACAACCTGGTGCAAATAAAAATTGTAATTATGAAAATCCCCTTTTTTACATCTTTATTTAACCAATTAAATATCGTACCGATGAATACTGGTATCGATATGAAATATTGATATTGGTATTAATACAATTCTAACGGTATACTTGCCTAGTGGTACCTTGGTGTTTATTCCAAAAAGCCTGAATCATACGAAAGTCAAATCCATTTTTGCTAAATTTTGGCACTTTATTTGGTCCCATGGTGGGTTATTCTACAACCGGGCTCAATAAAAATAGCACAGAGACTTGTGGCGAGAATGTGTTGGTTGGTTGGGTGGTGGTTGGTGTCAGTTTATTTCGAACATGCATACAATTACAATGTGATACATCACACATCTTCAGTTGTTTCATTACAGCATGTACGAAAAGGAGTAGGAAGAAGCAAAGCTTATTTAATCCTTCCCTTTTTCGTATCACAGCAGTTTTATCCCATGTGTTTGTTTTCTATTTGTAACACAACAGTGAATCAATAAATGAGTACATAGATAAAGAAATATACAATGAGTAAGTAAATAATCATTAAATAATAGGGGTGTGGGAAAAAATCGATTTGAATTCGAATCGCGATTCTCACGTTGTGCGATTCAGAATCGATTCTCATTTTTAAAAAATCGATTTATTTTTTATTTATTTATTTACATTTTTATTTTTATTTTTTTAATTAATCAATCCAACAAAACAATACACAGCAATACCATAACAATGCAATCCAATTCCAAAACCAAACCCGACCCAGCAACACTCAAAACTGCAATAAACAGAGCAATTTAGAAGAGACACAAACACGACACAGAACAAACCAAAAGTAGTGAAAAAAAAAAGAATATTATCAACAACAGTATCAATATTAGTTACAATTTCAACATAGGTTAGCGCCTTGCATGGCAGCTCCCTCCATCAGTGTGTGAATGTGTGTGTGAATGGGTAAATGTGGAAGTAGTGTCAAAGCGCTTTGTGTACCTTGAAGGTAGAAAAGCGCTATACAAGTACAACCCATTTATTTATTATTTATAGCAGTGATTAAAAATCCCTCATTGACATTATCATTAGACATATATATATAAAAAAGAACAATAGTGTCACAGTGGCTTACACTTGCATCACATCTCATAAGCTTGACAACACACTGTGTCCAATATTTTCACAAAGATAAAATAAGTAATATTTTTGGTTCAATTAATAGTTAAAACAAATTTACATTATTGCAATCAGTTGATAAAACATTGTCCTTTACAATTATAAAAACGTTTTACAAAAATCTACTACTCTGCTTGCATGTCAGCAGACTGGGGTATCTCCTGCTGAAATCCTATGTATTGAATGAATAGAGAATCGTTTTGAATCTTGGCAAAAATCTTAGCCACACGATTATCAAATGTAATAAGAAAATTAATTCATACTGACCAAACTGGCTTCATGGAAGGTCGACAATCTTCAGACAATACAAGGAAATTGTTTAATGTTATTTACTATGCTAGAAGTCTCCCTTATCCCACAGCAGTATATACTGTTGATGCGGAGAAGACATTCGACCGCATAAACTGGTCATTTATGTTTTGCACATTACGTAAATTTGAATTTGGAGATAATTTTATACAATGGATTAAGATGCTTTATACAAGGCCCACGGCATCAGTCAAAACCAATAATCACATTTCGGAACCTTTTTCGTTAAAAAGAGGAGTAAAACAGGGATGTCCTGCATCTGGATTATTATTTAATTTGGTTATTGAACCCCTAGCTGCAAAAATAAGAAGTGAAAATAATATTCATGGTATAAAAATTGTCTCTCAGTATAATAAGCTATCGATGTATTGTGACGGCATAATTCTCTACCTGTCACATGTTAACTCCTCTCTTCACTATATCAATAATGTCATCACTGAGTAGGGCTGTTTATCAGGGTATAAAGTCAATTGGGACAAATGTGAAATATTACCACTTAATAAACACTGCAAGAAATCACAAGTTCCGAACTCCAAAATTAAATGGAAAGAGGCAGAAATCATATATCTAGGACTACACATTACACCAAACCTTTATACAAGCAGAGATCTAAATCTTAAACATTTAAAAAATAATATAGAATCCAAAATGGAACGCTGGTCACGTCTCCAAATATCACTTTGGGGTCGGGCGAACATAGTCAAAATTAGTATACTGCCAGCAGTTAATTTAATAATAAAAATGATGCCTGTCCTAATTAATACAAGTTGGTTTAAGAAAATACATACAATGATATCACATTTTATATGGTGTGGAAAGAAGGGCAGTTGTTTATACTTATGGTTGTCTTGTACACAAGATAAACGAGGACTACAATTACCAAACTTCTTACATTATTATATCTCCTTTGGTTGTGAACAAGCAAGCCACTTATTTCATTCTTCTGCAGATAAGGACTGGATCAACATAGAAGAAAATTTGTTAATGAATTTGGACATTGATGTGGGGAGTTTATATTATATTAAAAAAAATACCTAATGAATTGAGGCAGAGCCTAATAGAAGCCACCTTTAACATTCTAAAACTGTGTCAGAAAATACTAGGAATCAAGTCAATGACATCAATCAACATCAATCAACCTCTTTGGTACAATCCTAATATCATAATTAATAAAAATGTGGTTAAGTGGACAACATGGAAAGACAGAGGTATTACTAAACCTCATCATATTATTAATAAAAACTCTTTTAAACCATTCAATGATTTAGTTGATCAATATAATGTACCCAGAAATCATTTTTAAAATTTTATCTCTTTAAAACACACTGTAAATAAATGCATATGCTCTGAAAGTATGTCTTTAAACGTGCATACAGATGTTTTAAATTAGATGTTAGTTCGCAAAAAACATCAACAAAGTCAAGCAGTGAAGTTATCAGAAGGCAAAAGCGTGCGCGGAAAATGAGCAGGCTAAAATTAGCAGTTTTTGTTTTAAAGATACGAAGGGATGTAACGATTAGGGGAATTATGAAAAAACGCATTAAATATCAGATAGTTCTCACAAAACAGGGATTGATTTCCAAACTTAAAAAACTTCCAGTGATACTGCTCATTTCCTGAGGAAGAAGGTACTGCGATTACGCTAGCTAAAATGCTGACGACAATACAAGACACTGTAATGTCTTTTTCCATTACAAACGCCCAGAGGTGGGTAGTAACGCGCTACATTTACTCCGTTACATCTACTTGAGTAACTTTTGGGATAAATTGTACTTCTAAGAGTAGTTTTAATGCAACATACTTTTACTTTTACTTGAGTATATTTATAGAGAAGAAACGCTACTTTTACTCCGCTACTTTTATCTACATTCAGCTCGCTACTCGCTACTAATTTTTATCGATCTGTTAATGCACGCTTTGTTTGTTTTGGTCTGTCAGACAGACCTCCATAGTGTCTGCATTTCAACAAATACAGTCACTGGTGACGTTCACTTCGTTCCACCAATCAGATGCAGTCACTGGTGACGTTGGACCAATCAAACAGAGCCAGGCGGTCACATGACCTGACTTAAACAAGTTGAAAAACTTATTGGGGTGTTAACATTTAGTGGTCAATTGTACGGAATATATACTGTACTGTGCAATCTACTAATAAAAGTTTCAATCAATCAAAAGTGTGAAGGAAAAAAGACCCTTTTTTATTTCAATCGTACATCCCGTCAAAAGCCTAAAGACTGACTGCACAGTTCCTGTCTTCACAATAAAAGTGCCGCTCCATCGTGCCTGCGCTTTCAAAACAAGAGTCTCCGAAAGCCAGCGCAAACAAGCTAGCAAGCTACGGAGTTTGCCGCCAATGTATTTCTTGTAAAGTGTATAAAAACGAATATGGAAGCTGGACAAATAAGATGCTAAAAACCAACCACTTTCATGTGGTATTAGACAGAAAGGAGGAACTTTTTTTCTCCTCCATTTGAAAACGTGGACGCTATCAGCACTACTGTCTGATTACAATCAATGCAAGTCATCAGAATCAGGTAATACACCAACTTATATTCTTGTCTTCATGAAAGAAAGGAATCTATATGTGTTAAACATGCATGTATATTCATTAAAACACCTTTAACATGTAAACAAAAACGGCAAAATAAATAAATATAAATTATATACTGTATATATATATATATATATATATATATGTATATATATATATATATATATATATGTATATATGTATGTATATATGTATGTATATATATATATATATATATAAATGTGTGTGTATATATATATATATATATATACACACATATATATATGTGTATATACAGTATATATATGTGTGTATGTATATATATGTGTGTGTATATATATATATATATATATATATGTGTGTGTATATACAGTATATATATGTGTGTATGTATATATATATATATATATATATATATATATATATATATATATATATATATATGTGTGTGTATATATATATATATATATATATATATATATATATATATATATATATATATATATATGATATGTGTGTGTATGTTACTCATCAGTTACTCAGTACTTGAGTAGTTTTTTCACAACATACTTTCTACTTTTACTCAAGTAAATATTTGGGTGACTACTCCTTACTTTTACTTGAGTAATAAATCTCTAAAGTAACAGTACTCTTACTTGAGTACAATTTCTGGCTACTCTACCCACCTCTGCAAACGCCATACCTCAATCTAAACTTTTATAAAACACATTGCTGTGTGAGCAACTAAGCTATTTATTGAGCACATGAAACCTACAGGCTGTTCTCTCTTCAGACAGAATAGTAGCACAAAGTTAACCTGTGTGACGTCACATAAACCAAAAATGAATCTCAAAACAGATGTTTTGTCTTCTATCATTAAGAAACACTCCAAACCTCTACAAATTAAAACGAAAGAATACCCAGATAACAATGATATGGCAATAATTATAGCAATACTATTTATTGTTTATTCTGCTAAGGAAAGTGTTGTTTATTTATTTGCCAAAGCCTTTCAACAACAACACTACAGCATCCTGTTGGGCACATTCACAAACAAAACATGAATGAGCCGCTTGTTGCCGGCAACTTACTTACTACTGCCCTTTATGCCTCCATTGGCATGTAGGGCAGCAACAAATGTCCTTCACTTCTGTCGGTCCTGGGCCAGTTTCTGAATAGTATCTCATGAGGGATTTAGGTCCTTGAATTTTCTCTCTACTATTCTGCGCATTAAGGTGTCCATTGAATGAGTGATATTCAGAGCATCCATTCTGAGAATATGCCCAATCCATGTCCATGGTCTTCTCAGGACAATGGTTCCCATGTCCTCTTGTTTACATTAGGTGAGTCGTGAGTGATTAGTTCATTTGTGATTTTGCTAGGCCAGAAAATTTTTAAGTAGCCTTCTGAGGTTCTTCGTATGGAAGACTGAGAGTTTATTGAGGTCTTTCTCCGCCATTCTCCAGCATTTCGATCCATAAGAAAGGTGGAGAGGACACAGCTTTAGTATTGTCTCAGCTTTGTTTTGGTACTACACAGTTGTGATCTTCATACACTGTTCAACATTGTGAAGGACATGTTGGACAAGCGGTAGAAAATAGATGGATGGATGGATGTTGGCTGTGTTTTAGCGGTTTCGAATGTCATTTTCTGCTTACCCATCACAACTGACAATGCTGTCAAGGTACTTGCATTCTTCTGTAGTGGAGTCATATTTTCCATTTACTTGTACTACCAATGGATTTGAGTTATTTAAAGTCATTACATCTGTTTTGCCTTCATTGATCTTGAGGCCAACTTTTGTGTGAAGTCACACAGGTGTGTCGTCTTTGTGCTGGTGTGTACGTGATAGTAATGCAAGATCATCCGCAAAATCGAGGTCTTTCAACATGGCGAAAATTGACCATCTGATACCTCTCGGGTGATCTTCAGTTGTTCACCTCATTACCCAGTCAATGATGATTATGAAGAGAAGCATAGACATGACACATCCCTGCTTAACTCCTGACTTAACTAAATTTTATACTACTATTTTCCACACTGCATGAAAAGTTGGACTAAAAGCTCTTTATAGATAACACAATATTCTGTGGTATCCCATAAGATCGAAGTATTCTTCACAAGCTCTCTCTATGGATGCTGTCGAACGCCTTCTCAAAATCAACTTAATTGATATAAATCGGTCTCTGCCATTCTGTGCGCTGCTCTATGATATTGCGCAGTATAAATATTTGGTCGATACAGCCTCTTACTGTGCAAAACCCTGCTTGTTCCTCTCTGAGCTGTTGGTGTACTATGTCTGTCATAGCTGAACAATGATCTTCGAATACATTTTACTTGGAATCGAGAGGAGAGTGATTCCACGGCAGTTATTACAAATTCTGAGGTTTCCTTTTCCAGTCATCTGGAATTTGCATTCTCTCCCACACTGCTTTTTTAAGTGGTACAAGAAACTCTGCAGCAGCCTCTGGATTTATTTTAAACAGTTCTGCATTAAGGTTATCCTGTCCAGGAAATTTGCCGTTTCCTAAAGACTTAATTGCAGAAATGATTTTATCTTTGTATGGAGGGTCAATGCTTATGTTGAGATCATCTTTTGCTTCTTTAATTACTGCCTCTGTTTGAGGTGTTGATCTATTCAGTACTTCACTGAAATGCTCTGCCCATTGGGCATCTCTTTCTGTATCCGTTGTAAGAATCTGTCCATGTTTTTTAAGGATTGGTGCATCTGTTGTTTCTCTATACTTCCCACTAGGGCTGGGCGAAAGGGCCTTTTTTTAATACCTCAATATTTTTAGACCATATCGCGATACACGATATATATCTCGATATTTTGCCTCAGCCTTGAATGAACACTTGATGCATATAATCACACCAGTATGATGATTCTACGTGTTTACATTAAAACATTGTTCTTCATACTGCATTAATATATGCTACTTTTAAACTTTCAGGCAGAGAAGGAAATCACAACTAAGTAAATTGACCAAAACTGTATTTATTAAACAGTTATTAAGCAGTGGCACAAACATTCATATCATTTCCAAAACAGAAAGTGCAAGATTGTCAGAGACATTTTAAAACAAGCGATTAGTTTAAAACATGATGTCACACAAGGTATTTCAATAAGTGTCAAATAAAAATGAGCTGCATAATAGGAAATCAAATAGTGTTCGTCCTTCGCTATGTGGTAGGTTCCTGCGGACATTATCTCCTTTTGTTGACTCTTTTTATCATACGGTGTTGATGTGGAAATGTTTGCCTCGGCATTTTGTTGGTGTGGCACCGAACGGAGATGTTGACATGCAGAGTTTCAAGCACTCTTCATTCCTAGCAGGTGACTTTTCAAATGATGTTACATACTAGCAGTAATGCTACTTTTTGTAGAAACGCTTTCGCCCCACATTTGACAAATTACGGTCGTCTGTTGAACATATTCCCACTTGAAGCCAAACCTACCGCCAGATGATGGACCCCCTGCGATTTTTATTTTGGAATTAATTTTTCCTTCATTTGTTACCAGATTCGCACCTTCTTTCTCTCGTATTACCACTCGCATCACAGCTAACTTTAGCCATGCTGCTACCTCTCTGCTCAAGGAGGGCGTATACGTATGTGACGTATGACGACCTTCAAGTACAAATCTTGAAGGTCCACAAATGTTTTTTTGAAACAGGCTGGGTCCGTTTATTATCGGTCAAGCTTATATAGTAGCAGGAGGTAGGTAGTAGTTTAACATTTTCTTAAAATTAACAAAAATAAAATAAATATCCAATAAAATACATGAAAGATTTTATTTGAAACAAAAATAAATAAGAACTTAAATAAAACTTTCAGTTTTAACAAAAAATAAATACTTTTAAATACAACCCTCCTATCCCTGGTAAACAAATGACCTCAACAGATCTCATTCATGTGCAAATATAATTATGGTACAGTACATCCCCATTGTGTAAAACACAGCTGCTCAATGGGAGAATTGGGCTCTTGGGGTTGAAGCCAAGACTTTGAATTTTGGCACAAAAGGTGTAATGGCCAGGCGGAGACACTGATCCAGGTGTTCATTGGTCATTCTGCTGCGGTACTTGTTCTTCACAATGTTCATTGTAGAGAAGGCAGACTCACAGCTGTCTGTTGAGCCAAACATTGTGAGGATGTGACAGGCCATCTTATGCAGCAGAGGGAACTTGGAAGGAATGACCAGCTTTGACCAGAAGGTGATGGCGTCACACTGAGCTTCTTTCAGTGCGGCACTTTCTTGGAGGTCAATGAGCTCAGTCTGCAGTGAAGCAGCTCTGGCTCATGGGAAGACATGTTTTGTTTCTGCAGAGAACGCACTCACATTTCTGATCAATAATGGGTTTTCAATGAACAGCAGGACTTGTTTTCCCAAAATGAAGCCATCAAAGCGAGTCTTGAAATTTGCAATTCGTTTTTCCAAGAATTCCAAATGGCACTGATGATCTCCCTCTCCTTTGGTCAGTTCCAGAAGTTTGGGGAAGTGGAGCAGTTCCTCCTGTAGATACACAGTTTAAATATATATTAGGAGCAATGCTTAAAAATAGGTATGAATTATCAAGTGGAAGAAAATAGTGTGTGCTAGAAAATAATAATAACAAATTAGTTACCTGTATGTCACTTTTGAAAAGCTCCAGCTTCCTCTGGAAGGCACGGACTTCTGACATCAGCTCACACACTGTGTTCTTCTTCCCCTGTAGCTTGAGATGGGAGGTTGTATCAGCCAAAAATGCCAAAGCTTCCATTTTCCCAGCATTTTGCAGAAATTCCAGGAACTGTTTTGCTTTTGCGCTATTTTGCTGGGACAGAAACACTTGCAGCGCTCTTCTCTAATGGCCCCAAAACGCTCCAGGACCCTGCCTTTGCTCAGCCATCTGACGTTGTTGTGCACGAGCAAATCATCAAAAGCAGCATCTACCTCTGTTAGGAATGTGCGCAGCAAGCGGTGCTGCAGTGCAGATGATGCTCTCAAGAAGTTTATGAGTTTCATCATTGTTGTCATGATTTCAGAGTACACTTCTCCAAGACTTGCACAAAGGACAGACTGGTGGATTATGCAGTGATAAGATATCAAGGCCAGGGTGGTGTTCTCTCAGACGTGGAACCAGTCCCTTCTCTCTCCCCAACATGGCTGGAGCTCCATCAGTAGCAATGGACACAACTTTCTTCAGATCTATCCCTTTTTCATTCAGCATTTCTGATATTGCTTTATAGATGTCTTCTCCCCTTGTTTGTCCACTGAGGTTTACCAGGCCCAAAACATCTTCAATAAACTCACCCTTTTCCTCATCATAATACCTCACAAACACCAACAACTGAGCATTGTCAGTGGTGTCAGTGGACTCATCCACTGCTAGGGATATGCACTCTGCGTTTTTTATTCCATCACAAAGCTGCTTGAACAAATCACCAGCCAGTATTTCAGTACGTCTGGTAGCTGTGGCATCAGAGAGTGGGATTTGATTTATTTTAGCTGTCATTTCCTCATTTTCTTTGCCTTCAAACATGGCACCCATCACTTCAGTCAAGCATTCTTTAATTATTTCTGCATCAGAGAATGGCTTCTTGTGTTTACCCAAAACCCATGCCACTCTGAGTGAGCACTCTGTTGCTATTTGTTGTTGTGTCATAGATTTAACAAAAATCTTGCTTGATGTTTCATATGACTTTTTCAGCCTCGTGATTTCTTTTTTTCTTAGCTCTGAATCATGAGGAAATGTCTCTTCAAATTCGCGGTGCTCTTTCAGATAGTGACGTTTCAGGTTTTCACTTTTCACCAGAGCAACAGTACTGTTGCATATTAGACACATTGGTCTGGTACTTGCAGTAGGTAGGATGAAAACATATTGCTCTGTCCATTCTTCCTTGAAACGTCGGTTTTCCCTGTCCACCTTTCTTTTACCAGCCTGAGCCAACTTGGAGCATGCCATTGTGATTTGATTCACATTCAGTGACTGACGAGTGAACAGTTAGCGAAGTAGCAATACGAGACAACTGTGTGCCTGCAGCGAAAGGTTCCATGCACTGTGCACATGTGTATGACCCAGGTGGTAACAGCCTATCAGCGCGTCGTTGTGATAGAGATGACAACCCATACCCTGGAATCAACCAATCAGAGTGGCGTTCTCTCGCTCTCACTCCGTCTCTCTCTTTCTCTCTCTCTGAGAGAGAGAGAGAGAGACGGAGTAAGTGAGACACGGAGAAGTGTAAACGAAACGTGGAGATATTTGACTAAAAACAACAAAGAACGTTGACTTGTGCTAGCAATAACTCAAAGATAAATACAATTATTATATTTTTTTATAATAATTATAATTATAAAAAAAAATAAAAAATATATTATTATTTTTTTTACTTTAATTTGTGCTGGGTCCGGACGGACACGTCGCTGGGTCCGGACATGGACCGCGGTCCGCCTGTTGAGGATCACTGCTGTAGTGTAATGCCCGCAGCTAAAAGCAACTGCGTGAGAACGTATACTCGAATATCACGATATAGTCATTTTCTATATCGCACAGAGACAAACCCGCGATATATCTCGTATATCGATATATCGCCCAGCCCTACTTCCCACTAATGATTTTGGTGAGTTTGTACATTTTCCCTTGTTCTCCTTTCTTTACTACATCTTCTGCTTGCGCTGCGAGACCATCAAGCTATTTCATTTATTCTGTTCTTGCCTTTTTCTTTACTGACTTGTTCACTTCTTGGTATTGGTGGTTGTAATTATGTTTTATCCTTTGGATGGATGGATGGATGGACTTTGAGTTAATTACAAGTTTCTTTATCTCTGTTCGTTTCTTGATGGTGACCCTTGTGTCTGCTGATATCCATTCCTTCTTTTCATTTACTTTGTAACCCAGCATTCTTCACTAGTCGGAATTATTGTGGTCTTGGTTCTGTCCCACATATCATTGATTTCTTGATATTCATCAAGATCTGTTAATGCTTTAAACCTGTTCTTCAGATGCATCACAACATTTTTTAACCTTGGGGCCTTTCAGTTTGCAACATCAAACTGTCTTCTTCCTGTTTTCTTGATACCTGCTTTCCTTAGTGTCACTAATTGATGCTACGACTAGATAGTGGTCGCTGCTGGCATCAGCCCCCCTCATCGCTTTGATGTCAAGGAGTGACCGTCTCCAGGTACCGCTATCATTAAGTTAAGTTAAAGTGCCAATGATTGTCACACACACCAGGTGTGGCGAAATTATTGATGTGGTCAATCTGTTTTTTGTCTCTGTCATTCGATGAAATCCAAGTTAGTTTATGGATGTTTTTATGCGGGAAGAGTGTCCCACCGATGACCAAATAATTGGCAGCACAGAGATCACTCAGCCTTTCACCATCATCATTAATGGTTCCACAGCCCATTCTCTCTCTGTTTGTATTGTCATGTCCTCCTTTTGCATTCAAGTCTCCCATTACAATTTTTATGTCATGTCCTGCAATGCCACTTCGTCCAGCTTGTACCTGATTGTAGAAGTCATCTTTATTGAGATCATCACTTTCATTTGTTGGCGCGTAACATTGGAGAATTGTGGTGTTTATTTTCTTTTCAGCCTAATTTTGATTAGCCTGCTGTTGATGGGTCTCCATTCCTTTAAGGTTTTTACAACTAATTTCCTTAATATGATTGCAACTCCCTCGTAGTGTAGGTTGTCCTCTCTCCCAGAGTACAACACAGTCTCTCCAGTGTTGGTAATGATATTTCCGGATCTTGTCCATCTACATTTGCTTATTACAAGATCTAATAATGCCTCATTTCTGATGTAACTTGTGCTAGCTTCCCATTTTCATACACTGTCCTCACATTCCAAAAACAATATTAGTTTTATGTTTGGTATTAAGGACTTCTGAATCCTTGCCAATGGCTTCCTTCCGGCGTGCACCACTGCCATTCATGGATGCATCTACTGATGACTTTGGAGGCCCATCATGCCAGAACGTTTTGGTTGTATTCGTTGTTTTCTGTCTTGCGTCTGGGGGGGCGGTCGCATTTTTTTCTCCTCCCGTCTTTTCCTGGCTTGCTCTCTTTTGTCTTGTCTTGTCTAAAGTTTTTTTGAAGGCTCTTTCTTTGCGTTGTCCTCCAAATCTAAAACATCAGACATGGATTTGATTAGCTGGACTCTCGACTCTATTGACAAAATCTTTTCGACGAGGAAAAGAGGTTCTGGGGAGCCTGGCTGCCCTGATGGAACCATTGCTGCGGGGTACGTGAGAGATTCCTGGGACAAATGGAGAATCATGTGCCTCTCAGTCCTTTCCATCGAGGACGTGGAAGACATCTACCTATTTGGAACCATGATTGCGGGGCACCTGCTGATTGGGCTTGGCATTGCTCTGGTGTATCGTACATTCGTAAGACGATGGCAGCCACTCAAGGAGCCCAAAGGCTGGTCGTCGCAATGGACGAATTGGGCGGGGCTGTGGGATCACAGTCTGAGGCGATTTATGAACTGAATCGCAAGATGGATCACATCATGGAGAAGCTTGCTGTAAAGGAAGGATTGGACATGAGGGCCAGCATGGACGTATAGAACATTGTAATGCCTGCTCGAGAAAAAACAAACATCCTTATCTACGATTTGACTCCCCTGAATGCCCCCCCCCCCCCCCCCCCCCCCCCCCTGTTGCGAGTTGTTGTGATTATATGTAACATGTTTATGTGTGCTATGCTAAATGAGTTTTTTTTTTACCTTGGACTCAGTCTGGACCCCCACCCGAGGGTCCAGCCTTTGACTGATATTTTTTACTCTTCCCCCCTTTCCCAATACCACCTTTTTCCCACCTTTTTTTAAGGAGCGCCGTAAGTGGCTGCGCCGTAAGTGGCTGATCCGTTGGCGGTCCCGTCTTGTCTCCCTGTAACATATGTCTGCTCTTAGTGGGACTGTGCCGAAAATGTAATTTCAGTTCTTATGTGTCTTGTACATGTTAAAGAATGTATCCTGAATCCTGAATCCTGTTGTTTCCGTAACATATTGCTTTTCACAGGACAGGGTTTTTATCCCTGTGCCCAACCACCAACCTGGCGGGGCAGTGGATCACTCTTTGTTTGAACTCCCACCTTTGATCTGTCTGGCTTGGGTAACCCTAACAGGACCCGAAGCTCCCGCCAGCATAGCTCTCGGGATCACTGAGACATGGAGGCTCCTCGACCACGACAAGGTTGTGATCTTCCTAGGAGTGTTGCTGGCAAACGCTGTCATAAATCTTTGCCAACAAAAGTTGCGATGGAATCTAATTACTGTATCTTCATGGTCCGAATGAAATCGGGTGGTAATGCTAGTGAGTTCCCACAGTTTCCTGTGTTTTGCCCCAGTTTTTTAAAGCTAATGTTAGCATTGTATGGACAGGATGTACTTTATTTATCCCACAATGTGGAAAGCTGTGTTTGCAGTGCAGATACAAAAAGTCCACAAAAAGAAAACATGAAAAACAGGGGGAAACATCAAAGAAAACAAAGGACAGAAAATACAGTTAAAGAGCACAGAGCAGATGCAACCCTGGGACCTTTTCTACATAAAGCTACAAAAGGAAAACGCACAGAGAAAAAAAAGAGCAACAAACAATATATATTGTGCACGAAACAGACCCAACAAAACAACCAAGAAAGTCGACTCCATCTTAGGCTGCCCGCCAGCACTCGGCCAATGTCCGGTCTGACTGAATGAGCGAGAATCCGTCCAGAGAGACCGAAGTGTCTAATAGGTGAAGTGGAGTGAATTGAATTTGTATAGCGCTTTTTCTCGAGAGACTCAAAGCCCTTTACATAGTGAAATCCATTATCTACATCTTTAAACTACATTTAAACCAAGGTTCAAAGTTCAAGGTTTTATTCGTCACATGCAGAGTACACCACAGTGTACTTTTTTTTTTTTTCCATGCTCTTCAGATATTGCGTACAGTGGGATCCAAACACTAGTTGCAGAATCTAATACACTAAATACAAAAAAATACAAACATTTGAATAGCTCTGATGTACATTAATTACTAGACAATAAGTTGCACAATAAGTCACAGTAGTTATGGTAGAAGTATCAGTACAAGTAGAAGTACAGTAGTCAAATACAGTACCAGTGCAATATCAAATACCGTAGTATAACAGTATATACAGTATAGGAAGCAACAAATATTAAGGTGTCTACAGTTCTTTGGCAGTTGAGTAGTGACAGTAGTATGAACAGTTAAACCAATTTAATTTCATTCACCATTCTGAGAAGCATGATGGAGTTGGAACTTGAAGACTGCTTACTTGTATGTTTTCATTAATTACCATTTGCTTAATAGTGTTGTGATCAGAATTATATTATACAATGGAAACATATCCAAACTGTTTGAAAAAAATGTATAAGACGGTCCTTTTCATTGTCAGAGAAACAACAGTGTCAATTTATCATGTGACTTTTTCGTTCTTTTTTGTCCTCTATGCAGGGATCATGATGAATGTGTCTCAGTGCTTGCAGGACTGCGCCTCTGGCACAGTCAGCAGCTGCAAGGTGGTCTGCAGGGTTATATCCTAAATCGAGTGTTCAAAGACAACCTGAGGATAGCGCTGCTCGGGGGGTATGTATACTTCCCTTCATTCATGATTCTCTTTTCTTGCACTCATCTTTTGTTTCACTCGGGTCATTATGAGTATTTTTGGCTTATTATGCACTAGGGCTGCTGCGATTCGTCGACAAATGTCGACAATAAAGTTTGTCGGCGACAACTATATTTGTCGACCATAGTCGTGACGTTATCACTCGTGTTTTTCCGGGCGGAAGTGGGTCACTCGCAAAATTCTTGTAATGTGTGAGGATAATTCCTCTTATTCTTCTTAAAAATATGAATACCATGCTCATTTAGCAAAGCGGACCTTGTTTTTATGGCAGTACATCTGTGATACGGGAGTATTTAAAGCGGAGACAGACATGATGTTGGACATTTGGAGGAGCTTATGCCTTGCTTGCTAGCTAAAAAGAGTGAGAAGATGTGTGAAAAATAACTAACTATCATTTTAGCCAAAGTCAGCCAGCTAAACTTTGTCTACATCAATTAAAGTACTTTTTAAAGCAGTGTCAATTTGCAATGCATTAAAAAAAGCACACACACAAGCGCACACAACACAGAGAGAGAGAGAGACAGACAGGCACCAATGCGGAGGTATCATAAGATTAAACATACAGTCTATTAAATAGCCAACATTTGACGAAATAATCAAAGATAGAATTCAACACATTGAGTCTATGAGAGGGCTAAAACTGGCAAGTGTTCCCAGATGGCAAATTTTTGTAACAGCACAGTTAGAGTATAAATAAATATGTATTAATGAATTAGTCCTCTTTGTTGTTGCAGATGCCTGAAATAACTTAAGCTGCATTTAGAAGTCGATGGAAAAATTAGAGCCATTAAATATGTGTACACCTTATCTGATTAGTCGACTAATCCATTATCAAAATAATCGTTAGTTGCAGCCCTATTATGTACACATATTTATAATATCTCTATTAACTAACTTAATTGAAATTTTGCCCACAAATATATAATTTAGTGTTGTTGACAAGTGGGACAAGTTTGGAATGTTATCGCAATGTTTCCCACAGATTTCCAATTTACTTGGGGTGGTGGAGGCATGCTTAGGGGCGTGGTTTGGGAGGTTAATTATGATGTCATCATATAGTTTGCATAATTGTCAATAATGCATTCAATTTATTTAAAAAGGCTAAAAAAATGCTACACATACTTTTCAAAACAAATCAATCTTATTAGTAATTAGTATTAGCGCATTTTTCTTGTATCATTTTGCTATATTTTTCAATTTGTACTGCTTATCGTACAATGTAACACAGGCTGCACTTTGTTGAACATTATTTTAAGTTTCTAGACTCTTCTAGAAACGCGTCAAGATGGTGTTTGACAGCTGTCAGTGTGTTTGTGTGCATGTGCTTGTGAGGGGGAGCGTGACAGTTGACAGTTTGACATTTCCTGTTAAAAAAATCAATTGATAGACGCTACATTATATATGCATTTTTCAGTTCAGTTTAGTTCAGTTTATTTTGAACATGCATACAATACAATTACAATGTAATGCATCACATATTTCCAGTTGTTTGAATACAGCACGTTCAAAATGGAGTAGGACAAAGCATGGCTTATTTATTCCTACCCCTTTTCATATCATAGCAGTTTTATCGCATTTATTTATCCTCTTTAACAATTTAATTTTCAATTGAATATGAAGGTCCATATTAAATTGTTGTTTGCAATTAATGTTCGTTTGTATTAGGATGTCCGAACATGGCCGATAAATGTGCAGTCCCGGAGTCGTGAATAGAAAGAGTATGGCCAACTCCGTTTCAAAGTTAGCCCCCGCTACCAACTATGCTTGTAATATGAATAATACATTATTTAGAAAATTTATAACACAAAGAACTACAGAGGCAGAAAATAAGTACAAAAAGTACCGTATAAAAAAAAGCTAACCAACATACTAGGAACATGTAGAAAATAATATTACAGTCAATTATTAGACGGGAACAAAAACAATATGAGAGCAACATGGGGCATCCTTAATAGCATTATTAAAAATAGTACTAAGAGGGATTACCCCCAATACTTCTCAGACAGAAACATAAATAATGACAACATGAAGGAAGTAGTTGAAAGCTTCAATATTTACTTTGTAAATATTGGGCCAAAATTGGAGGAAAGGATTCCAGACCCAGTTTCAACTGAGAACTATAATGACACCATAGATAGAAATCCCAACTCAAGGAAATAGTTAAAACCGTGAAAAAATACAAATCTAAGACTTCAATCGATTGTAATGGAATTGATGTGCAGCTGGGATAGGCTCCAGCCAGTGACCCCATAAGGCACAAGCGGTAGAAAATGGATAGATGGACGATAAAAAAGGTTGTTGAAGACATCTCAGGACCACTAATGTATTAATTAGTAACCTACCATTTCAAACAGGCAAATTCCTAAACAAAATTAAAATAGCTAAAGTTGTACCGATTTATAAGACTGGAGACAAACACTAATTTACAAATTATAGACCTGTTTCTTTACTTCCACAATTTTCTAAAATAATTGAAAAACTGTTCAATAACAGATTAGAGAGTTTCACAAACAAAAATAGAATACTCACTGAGAACCAATATGGATACAGAGCTTATACTTCAACTTCAAGGGCTTTGATCAAAATTACAGAAGAAATTACCAATGCAATAGATAGCAAAATATGTGCAGCAGCAGTGATTATGGGTCCAACTAAAGCATTTTGACACAATTAATCACAATATTTTTAATTTAAAAAATTGAACGGTATGGCATCAGAGGGTTGGTCTTAAACTGGATTAGAAGTTACTTAACCAATAGTAAACAATACGTTAAGCTCGGCGAACACACATCTTCAACGCTAAATATATCCTGTGGTGTACCCCAGGGATCAATACTGGGACCAAAATTGTTCAATCTTTATATAAATGACATTTGTAAAGTTACAACATTTTAAAGTTAGTATTATTCGCGGATGATACAACAGCAATTTGTTCAGGAGAGAACACACAGAAGCTAATACAAATAATAACAGAAGAAATTAACAAATTAAAAAGATGGTCTCACAAAAACAGACTATCCTTAAACCTCAGTAAAACTAAAATAATGCTATTCGGTAACAGTAGAAGGGAAAGTCTGACACAAGTACAAATAGACGGAATAGAAATTGAAAGAGTAAATTAAACCAAATTTTTAGGTATAATGATTGATGATAAAATGAACTAGAAATCTCATATACAAAAATATACGACATAAAGTTGTAAGAAACACGTCAATAATGAGTAAAGCAAAACACGTTGTAGACCAAAAATCACTCCATATTCTCTACTGCTCGCTAATGTTACCATATCTGAGCCTGAGATCGGTAGGTTGTGATTTCAAACCCCGGCCGAGTCATACCAAAGACTATAAAAATGGGAACCATTACCTCTCTGTTTGGCACTCGGCATCAAAGGTTGTAATTGAAGGTTAAATCACCAAAATGATTCCCGGGCGCAGCCACCGCTGCTGCTCACTGCTCCCCTCACCTCCCAGGGGGTGAACAAGGGGATGAGTCAAATGCAGAGGACACATTTCACCACACCTGGTGTGTGTGTGACAATCATTGGTACTTTAACTTAATTTAACTTTATTGTGCAGAAATACGGGGAAATAACTACAAACCCCGTTTCCATATGAGTTGGGAAATTGTGTTAGATGTAAATATAAACGGAATACAATGATTTGCAAATCCTTTTCAACCCATATTCAATTGAATGCACTACAAAGACAAGATATTTGATGTTCAAACTCATAAACTTTTTTTTTTTTTTTGCAAATAATAGTTAACTTAGAATTTCATGGCTGCAACACTTGCCAAAGTAGTTGGGAAAGGGCATGTTCACCACTGTGTTATCACCACATGGTCTCAGGAACACTTCAGAAACCCACTGTCAGTAACTACAGTTGGTCGCTACATCTGTAAGTGCAAGTTAAAACTCTCCTATGCAAGGCGAAAACCGTTTATCAACAACACCCAGAAACGCCGTCGGCTTCGCTGGGCCTGAGCTCATCTAAGCTGGACTAATACAAAGTGGAAAAGTGTTCTGTGGTCTGACGAGTCCACATTTCAAATTGTTTTTGGAAACTGTGGACGTCGTGTCCTCCGGACCAAAGAGGAAAAGAACCATCCGGATTGTTATAGGCGCAAAGTTGAAAAGCCAGCATCTGTGATGGTATGGGGGTGTATTAGTGCCCAAGACATGGGTAACTTACACATCTGTGAAGGCGCCATTAATGCTGAAAGGTACATACAGGTTTTGGAGCGACATATGTTGCCATCCAAGCAACGTTACCATGGACGCCGCTGCTTATTTCAGCAAGACAATGCCAAGCCACGTGTTACATCAACGTGGCTTCATAGTAAAAGAGTGCGGGTACTAGACTGGCCTGCCTGTAGTCCAGACCTGTCTCCCAATGAAAATGTGTGGCACATTATGAAGCCTAAAATACCACAACGGAGACCCCCGGACTGTTGAACAACTTAAGCTGTACATCAAGCAAGAATGGGAAAGAATTCCACCTGAGAAGCTTAAAAAATGTGTCTCCTCAGTTCCCAAACGTTTACTGAGTGTTGTTAAAAGGAAAGGCCATGTAACACAGTGGTGAACATGCCCTTTCCCAACTACTTTGGCACGTGTTGCAGCCATGAAATTCTAAGTGAACTATTATTTGCAAAAAAAAATAAAGTTTATGAGTTTGAACATCAAATATCTTGTCTTTGTAGTGCATTCAATTGAATATGGGTTGAAAAGGATTTGCAAATCATTGTATTCCGTTTATATTTACATCTAACACAATTTCCCAACTCATATGGAAACGGGGTTTGTACAAAAGTACACTTCATTCATCAACCGTGTTACAAAAAAGATCAGTTAGAATAATACATGATGATATAGAGAACATTCAAACCCTTTATTCATTGAATCGAACATACTGATATTCCACGACATAGTGAATTTGCAAACAGCTAAAACTATGCATAAAGCAAACTATACTCTGCTACCCAAGAATATACAACAATTCTTCTCAACAAAAGAAGAGAAATATAATCTTAGAGAAAAATGTAATTTAAAACATTTGTACGCACATTCAACACTTAAGACCTTCAGTATATCAGTATGTATATATATATATATAGTGTATATATGTATATATATATATATATATATGTATATATATATATATATATATATATATATATATATATATATATATATATATATATACATATATGTGTGTATATTAGAGATGCGCGGTTTGCGGGCACAACCGCGCAGTCCGCGGATTATCCGCGGATCGGGCGGATGAAATTTAAAAAAATTAGATTTTATCCGCGGGTCGGGTCGGGTCGGGCGGTTGAAATAAAAAAAAATTAGATTTTAAATAGATTCAGGCGGGTGGCAGTTAAACCAATTCGGAAATTTATATACATAGTTAAATGTTGTTACCCACATACGAAAAACGAGCAGGCACCTGCTGCATATGCCACAACAGAAGAAAAAAAAAAAAAGAGATGGACACTTTTACGGAGCGGAGAAGGGACGCCTCGCCGGAGTCCGGGACCGAGGCCCCTTCCCCCGAGAGGGCTCCACCGGGAGCCGTAGCTGAGGCGATCCGCAAGAAGGGCCCGACGCACGTCCAGGGTCACCACCGCGCCCACCGCACCGACACCCCGCCTCGTCCGCCTTCGCCGCGGCCGGCGTCACGCGCAGCAGGTAAGCAGCTTACCTGCCCGCCACCCCCGTGGCCGGGGGCTCGTAACAGGGGTCACTCCGCGCGCTCCGCCCGCGCAGCTTACCTGCCCGCCACCCCTGTTGCCGGGGGCGCGTAACAGGGGTCACTCCGCGCGCAGTGCGCTCACGAAAGGGGTGGGGCTCACCCTGGTTGATATAGACAGCAGGACGGTGGCCATGGAAGTTGGAACCCGCTAAGGAGTGTGTAACAACCCACCTGCCGAATCAACTAGCCCTGAAAATGGATGGCGCTGGAGCGTTGGGCCCATACCCGGCCGTCGCCGGCAGCGAGACGCGCTTGGAGGTGCGCTCAGCGCGGCTCCCATATGATTGCGCACTGGTGTGCGTCTGGGTCGTGACAGCGTGGCATGCGAATGTCTGTGCTGCATTGGATCAGTCTCCTTTCTTTAACAGGCAAAAGCTTTATAACCTCACTAATGCCTTGCATCGTCTATATTAGATATATAACAACGGGCGGGTGCGGTTCTGATCAAATGTTAGATCGGGTGGATGGCGGATGGTTGACGACTTTCTGATGCGGTTGCGGATGAAATAATTGCCTATCCGCGCATCTCTAGTGTATATATATATATATATGTATATATATATATATACACATTATATATATATATATATATATATATATATATATATATATATATATATATATATATGTGTATATATATATATGTATATATATATACACATTATATATATATATATATATATATATATATACACATTATATATATATATATATATATATATATATATATATATATATATATATATATATATATATATATATATATAACAATTTTGAGTGACACCTCTCACATCGAATACACAATCTTCACTGCCTGCGTTCAATTCGATGAGATGACAAAACATTTTAGCTAGTACTGATGTTTTTTTGAAAACAGTTTGCAGTTAAATAACGGACGAGTGAGCATCCCAGTAAACAAACTAAAGACTTTATAAACAAGTTGTGACGACGTTCCCGACACATCACCTGCTGCATATTTCCTCACCTCAATAACTCTCAATCACAGCAACTGATGAATGCTGTTTTGAGAAAATAAAAGCAACATCAAATAGTTTTTCTCCTTCGCTGTATACTTTTAGTGTGGGGACAAGTGCGTTTGTCTTCAATATTGTCCACACCTCTCTTAAACGCACGTTGGGAAGCGAGGGAAAAATGACGTTAAACCAAGTGCTCGGCTCCGTTTACTACGAGGGGAAATCTCCGGAGCAAAGTCTGTGTAGTTCGTCCGCCATGATTATCAAGCCAAATGACGCTAGTGCGCATGCGCCTGACTTTCTATTGCCTAAAATGCATTAGTAAATGACTGTTGTTTGGTAATTAAAAAAATAGACGGTATTACTAAGCGTCTAGAATTTTATCGCGAATTATCATTATACCGTTTACCGTTACATACCTAGTCCATTTACAAGTAAAAAGTCAAGGGCGGTCACGGCATGTTCTTGCCGCTGATGCTGGTACATTTTTTAGGGCATTACTGCAAGTGACGAGGGCGGTCGCGCCACTTGCTGTGGTTGCCTTAGTTGAATTTGAGCCTTGCTTGTGGTCTACATAACATGTAATTGGTGATTCTTTGGTCAAAATTTAGCATAATATTATGTTTTACATAATAACCGCGTCTTCTCCCCGCCAGCCATGTTGTAGTTTTTAGCGCTTCTGTATCAAATCTTGACAGATATATATAAGTTCGAAGTACTTTGTATTGGAAATGGCAACAGCGGAGGATGGATGCGCATGTATGAGCCGGTCTGCCCTACAACAAGAGGATAGAAAAAAAAGGAGCTTATTGATTAAAGCATCTTACTACAATGACGGAGTCGCGCAAATATCTTTGGGTAAATTTCTACCATATATGGAGGTATCTGTTGACGTCACAACTGGGAAAAACCTCACATTTTAGGCAAATTCTAAACAGCTTGTAGGAAATATGAAGAAAGGCAAGATTGTTTCATAAATATCTCCGCCATGCCTCCATGATTGGATTTGAAATTTTCAAGACTTATGCGGATCCCAAATACACAAAAACAGGTACCAGTTCGTAAGAAAAGACGGTTATGCATAATAGGTCCCCTTGAATATAGGAATACTGCCTGAAGCTGAGCCAATCAGTGGCTATGATGCTGAGCAACAGCTCTGATTTGTTTGGTCTCATCTAGTGGCCAATAATACTATCGTATTAGGGATGTAACAATATAACAAACCTTTTCACCAAGTGTTATGTAATGTAATAATAATACAATATAAAATAATAGACACAAAATACATTCTTGGCAGAAGAAACATTAAATATCACTCTGTGTTGAGGGGAAAAAATCCTGTAGGTTCAATGTGCACAATTGAATATCTTATACGAGCTGAGATCAGGGTATATTGTTTGTAATGGGGAAATCCCTAATGTTTCTTGCAATTGTGTTAGCATTTAAGCTAGCTAGCCAGCCATCAGCACGCTAGCTTGCTTTCCCAGTAAATGAGCAGTATCTATGTTCCATGAGTTTATCGAATTATGGTTATTACAATGGTTTTACGATAATTTTGTTTTAAAACGGTTTATCATTATTACCGTTAATCGTTACATATATGTAGTGCAGATCTTTTTAGTTAATTTAGCCATTTTTATGCTTAAAATGCTTAATTTAGGCCAGAAATACATAGACATGCTTTAAAAAATCTATGATGGAGTGAAGCCACAAAGTGTGAAGCATGATGTAGCTAGGGATGACTGTAACAGGTAGCTAGTGAATGCTAGCAAATGAGGCAAGGTTCACTGTGGCATTTGCTACACCAACTAATTAATGCATATTTTAAAGAAGTACCGGAAGTTGTATTTGGCAACAATAATACAGACATATGGGTAGAATCAGTTCTACATTTAAGAGAGGTTTCAGTAGAGGAAGTCTTTTCTGTCTGTACTAGGGGTGTAACGGTACGGGTATTTTATCGAACCATTCAGTACGGGGTAGGGATGTTCCGATCCAGGTTTTTGCACTTCCGATACCGATATTGTTTTTGCACTTCCGATCCGATACCGATACTCACCGATACTGGCCTATCCGAGCATGTATTAAAGTTTAAAGTTATTTAGCCTACTTAGTTGTCAGAATCATGTTGAAAAGGGTTTTAGTACTCTTGATAACAACTAGCCAGCTGAATTAGGGGAGTTTGAATAATACACGATGGTTGGTAACAAGAAACTGACCTGTTTATTCAAGGATAAACACAAAATAGACAAAATTATACATGACAAACAGAAATGGCATTATTGAAACTAGTGCTGGGCGATATGGCCTTTTTTTAATATTGCGATATTTTAAGGCCATATTGCGATACACGATATATATCTCGATATTTTGCCTCAGCCTTGAATGAACACTTGATGCATATAATCACAGCAGTATGATGATTCTATGTGTTTTGATTGATTGATTGAGACTTTTATTAGTAGGTTGCATAGTGAAGTACATATTCCGTACAATTGACCACTAAATGGTAACACCCGAATAAGTTTTTCAACTTGTTTAAGTCGAAACCACTTGATTCATGATACAGATATATACTATCAGATATATACTATCATCATAATACAGTCATCACACAAGATAATCACATTGAATTATTTACATTATTTATAATCCGGGGTGTGGACGGGGGCGCCGGATGTAAGTGTCAAAAAGACAGCCAAAAGAGTTTGATATGAGAATAAATCTAAAGTTAAAATATAGGGTAGAAATGCACCCATTTGCAGGAAATGTAGTCTTGATTTTAAAAATTTTCTTTCAAGGCTTGCAATTCTACATTAAAACATTCTTCTTCATACTGCATTAATATATGTTACTTTTAAACTTTCATGCAGAGAAGGAAATCACAACTAAAAAAATAACTAATTTTTTCATACGGTGTTGATGTGGAAATGTTTGCCTTGGCATTTTGATGGTGTGGACGTGTGGCACCGAATGGAGATAAGCGTCTCGACACAGACGTTACCATATTTGAACAATGATGACGAAAACTGTTTTCTCTGTCGTGTCCGTGTGTCGAAAATTGTTATGCGCTTATTTTTTTATTTGATTTTGTGCGTGGCATTTAATTGCTATGCGCAGAGGACGTTTGAGCAGTGCGCAATTGCACAAGCGCGCACCTTAGAGAGAACGTTGGTCACACGGCTGCGCTAGCATCACAGCTAACGTTAGCCATGCTGCTACCTCTCTGCTCGGGGAGGACGTATACGTATGTGACGTATGACGTGACAGTATGTGACGTGTGTAAGAAGGTGCGCTTGCCAGAGGTGTGGACTCGAGTCACATGACTTGGACTCGAGTCAGACTCGAGTCATGAATTTGATGACTTTAGACTCGACTTGACAAAATGTAAAAAGACTTGCAACTCGACTTAGACTTTAACATCAATGACTTGTGACTTCACTTGGACTTGAGCCTTTTGAATTGACATGACTTGACATGACTTGCTACTTTCCCCAAAACCCAAAGATGAAAAAGTTATTCGGGAGCGCTCCGTATTTTTCATTGTGTACTTGTCTATCAGCGTTGCGTGTGTCAGCTGGTGTGCTGTCAGTACAACAGCCAATCAAATTAGATCTACTTTGTTTTCATCACACAGCATTCATCCAATCAAATTGCAGGACAACCAACGAAGAAGACATGTCCAAACCACACGCCAGTGAACAAAAAATGATACCTAAAATAATTTTGTTTGGGTATAAAAATTACGAGGTGGTCAACACAAAACGGTTTGCAGTATGCAACACATGCGGTTTGAAAATTACTGATGGAGAGGCAACAACTTCCAACTTCGTCCGGCATTTGAAGTTGCACAAAGAACGGTAAGTTTTGAATGTAAGATAACGTTTATTGGCTAAGTAACGTGACTTTTATTTGCTGTGTAGTTAAATCAGTGAGGCTGTAAACTCACTGCTAACGTTAGAACGTTATTGCAAACACGGGAATCTGTTGCAGTTCACTACCTTATTCATACTTTTTGTTCAGTGATTTTTTTCAAGCAGGGTTACGTTAGTCAATATATCACACGTAACGTTAGACGGCGGTCTAACGGTTTCTTTTTTTAATTAAATCAACATAAAAAACACAAGATACACTTACAAGTAGTGCACCAACCCAAAACAACTCTCTCCCCCCTTTTGTTCTGGGCATTGAACATGAAGACTCTTCCTTCACTGTTCCGAGTGGCCATGAGAGTCTTGGCAGTGCCTGCCTCCAGTGCTCCAGTGGAGCGAGTTTTCAGCCATGGTGGCATCATACTACGCCCCCATCGTGCACAAATGACTGACAGACTCTTGGCTAATTTGGTCTTTTGCAGATGCAATGCAGCATAGGGCCCTGACATATAAAAAGTACAACTTTTTTGTTATGTTCACGTATATGTCATGTTTTTTCAATGTTAACACTTTTGTACAAATAAGTACATTTGCACTTTATTTTTCAATGTGTTTGTTCTGTAAAGGAATGAGTTAATGTTTAAAATGACTGGTTAATAGTGCTATTATAAAGTGCAATGTCAGCACAATTTTCTTTCCTGCAATTTAAAATGCACTTGTTTTAATAAATAAATACAGCGTTTGAAAAGCATACACAATCTGTGTTAATATATTAGTCTGTGGTTAAAAGGACTTGAAAGGACTCGAAACTCAAAATGTAGGACTTGACTTGAGACTTTCCAGTCTTGACTTTGGACTTGACTCGGGGCTTGCCTGTCTTGACTCGGGACTTGACTCGGACTTGAGGGCAAAGACTTGAGACTTACTTGTGACTTGCAAAACAATGACTTGGTCCCACCTCTGGCGCTTGCTGTCTGTGACAGGGAGACACAGGAAAGAGTGAGAAGAGCCTGTCGTGTAATGCCAGCAGCTAAAAGCAACTGCGTGAGAATCCACAGACCTGTGGATGTGTTGAAGCTGTGCTGGGAAATGCGGAACGGAAATTAGGGAGCAGCAGAAAAGTGGAATGTATTATTTAAATAGGTGGGTTGGAAAACACGGAGCGGAAGTTTTTTTTTTAACTGGATCTGGATCGGCATTTTCCCATGCCTTGCCGATACGCATTTTTTGGCAAATATCGGCGGCCGATCCGATCCAAATATCGGATCGGGACATCCCTAGTACGGGGGCTCCGGTTTGGTGCGGAGGTGTACCGAACGAGTTTCCACACGGACATATTAAGTAGCGTACTGCACGTTGTGTAAACAATACTCAAAATGCCGGACACCTGAGGCACCCAAGAAACCCCGCCCCGACAGCCCCGCAAAAGAGGACACGCCCGCGAAAAGAGGACACACAGCCAGTCTATCCCAGCCCGTTAGACGCCAGCAAAAGAGGACATGTCCCTTGAAACCGATCGCTGCTAGCACCGGGCCAGGCCCCGACCACACGTCTTCCCCCCACCGGACACCCCCCCCCCCCCCCCTCTTTCAAACTGTCATTGCTCAAAACATAATATTGAATCAAAATCAATGTTATTATGAATTATTGACCTGTGTGTGTAGGTGTGTGCGTACATGGTGCGCGTGTCCAATTCATATGTAAAACTTCAAAATGTCTCTAAAATATTATTTTTTCGTGTAAATGTGTAGGGGCCGAGCGTGGGCAGACGAGGGCACCTGCCTAGGTCCTGACCGGCACGCTCGGGACATAGAGAGTCTAGACCGCTACGCCATGGAACGCTGGGAGGTCATCCTGCAGTTTATGGTGGGTTCTACCACTGCTGCTGTCAGTCAAGATCTCGCTCAGCTGCTGACTCAAGCAGGCCTCATGAAAAGGTATGCTAGCCCCTTGCCGTTCCAAGACCACCTACTATTCTAATGATGAAGCCATCTTCAGCTTTGAGAGCATGTATTCATATTTTTTTTATCATGTAAAAGAGGTCGTTCAGAAAGTCATTTGGGGTCTCGTTTATAGAAGTGTGCCAATGAATCCTGCAAAATCTGCGTATAGGCAAAAGCTACAAACGTATTACAATATTCTGACTTCAGTGGGTTCAGACATCCCTTTCTCCATTTTTGTGATTAATATTACATTTAGAGAGAGTTTGTACCATATAGTATTGTCACATAGATCTTAATAATTGCACCAATTAGCTTCAGGAAATTCAGACATTAAACTGTCAGGGCTGCGTTCTCTACTACCAGGCAATATTGTGATCCTGTCACCCACTATGTTTTTCAGTGAGGCGGGGGAGTCCCCCTACATCACCTCTGCGGGGTTCCAGTTCCTCCTCCTGGACACGACATCTCAGTTGTGGTATTTTACCCTACAATACCTCAAAACTGCTCAGGTATAGTTACGTATATTTTGACCTGCACTTGGTACTGTATTTTTATTGTAATCGTGTGTGTTATTTGTGACACACAAATTCCCCCTGAAAACTGTTTGCTCAGCGTATGCGTGTACACGACTCAAACGAATACTTGTACTCCTCTGATGACGTTATGGTTGTGTGCTGTCATTTCCAAAGCGTAAAATCACTGCCTTTTTGGGTTTAAACACATCGTAAGAGATCTTATGAATCGTAATTTTTTTTTGTGTGTGTCTCAAGCGCGCATACGTGCCTGTGCTGCTGAAACCCAAAACTTGCGGAATTATAGAATAGAATAGAATAGAAAGTACTTTATTGATCCCTGGGAGAAATTAAACACCACAGTTCGCTCACAATAAACAATAAACACTTAGGTATTTTTTACATTTTAAATTTTTTCATAATTCAGCATTATGGTGATTTATTACATGTGCAGTCAAGTGTATATTATTTCTAAAATCAGCGCCGAGTAAAAAGGAGCCCAGGAAACCTCTTGAATGTTTAAGTTCATAAAGCGCATGGACCTGCGTGCACCGCAGCAAAACTCTTGTGAAATTATAACGCATGTAGTCATAAATATAGTGATATATTACATGTGCAATTAAGTATACATTGTCTTTAACACCAGTACACGCTAACAAGGAGGAAGCTCCATTATGTTTGTTTTCGTCGCTCAGGCGCTTTGTATGCGTGCGCACGACCAACCCACGCAAGTTAACTTCATCACCTCTCTTAGGGCACAAAGCAAAAAAGTCTTGCTTGTCAAAGTTGTTTTATCAGCAATCTTTTCCAAAACAGCTGACTGTCATTGGCGCTAGATGGACTGTCGCAAAGCTTATTTTGATGTCATTTTAAAAAAAATCAATGTAGAGCGAAAATAGCTGCATGTTTACGGTCAAACATACAGTAAGTCCTCTTTTAGTGTGTTTAAAGCTTGCAAGGCATTGTTGTTGTTTTTTTACTTAATATTTATTGGGGTTTTAATGGAACAAATTTACATAGACTTGACCGAAAACAAATATACAGGTATCCAAACTAAAAAAAAACCTAAAAAAAGTACAATACCTACATCCTACCTATAAATAAATAATTTAAAAAAATGTTTTTATTGTTTGTTTATTTTAAAGGTAAATAAAAAAACATAGCCATAATAATCATTGATAAACATAACAAAACATGCTTGTGGGAACATACATATTTTTCCAGTAGGTTACTTATCATCTCAAAATGTGTTTCTTTACCAAAAATAATAATCATGAATGTTTTTCTAAATAAATTATCCACTTCAACCATCTTTTCTTGAACAGGTCTTCCCTTAGATTTATATGAGTAATTTTCTCCATTGTCCATATTTCTTTCATAATGTCCAGCCATAGTTTTTCAAGTTTGTACCAGGATCGTGTGATGGCTTTCCTACAGGCTGTTAAAAGTACCTTAACCAAATAACGATCTTCTGTCCGTACAACTGACACTGTGTCCCATATACATAGTGATACACATCATTGGAATTTCATATTCCAGCACTTTACACAAAACTGAGTGTACTTCTTCCCAATATGATTTTAGCTTTGTACAGCTCCACAAATTATGAGTATGATGTGAATTTATACAGTTACATTGTCTCCAACATGACTGAGATGTTAATAATATTTTACTTTGAATCTTAGGTGTAATAAGAAAACGAACCAAATGTTTCCAATTACAAACCCTCCATTGTTGTGAGATAGTGGAAGTAAACTGGGTTACACAATTCCTCAGATGTAGTATCCACCTCTAGTTCACCTTCCCATTTTGACTTTAAATACAATGTTGAATCACCTTTACATTCCAAAAGACTCTCATAAAACCTGGAGATAACTTTAGTACACTTAGTTTGGTTTATATGCACTCACATATCACATCAATCACAACATTTGTTGTGCAACTGTTTTTCTCTGCTGAAAGGCCTAATGAAATCCCCTGAAATCATCTAAATGCACTGACATCCAACAAGAGTCAAGATTGCTCAACGAACAATGACTACCAACGCAAAGTTAGCAGCTGAAATGGCGGGAATTAAAGATTCCCTAAACTTTATGTCAAGGGAAATCAGTGAAGTGGTGGAACAACAGAGGAAACTGACAGGCCTCATGGAGGAGATCAGGCAGCTAAAGGCTATCATCCAACACAAGAATGAACGGATTGAGCTCCTAGAACAAAGGGTGGATGACTTGGAAGACCAGGGATCGGAGTTATGCCCGGGTTGCTGGCCCACCTGATGACCAGCATGGTGAGGATGCACCATCTGAGGAGCTTGACACCTTGGAGCAACAAGTGGTACGCTTCATGAAGAGTAAACATATTCCTCTGGAGAGTCAGCATATATCAGCATGTCACATTCTTCCAAGTAAGGACAAAAAAAACAAGCCTAAAGTCATCATCAAGTTTGCAAATAGAAAGCACAAGGTGGAAATTCTGAAGGCAGCTAAAAAACTTAAAGGCACAGGATTTTATCTAAATGAACACCTGACAAAGAAAAATGCTGAAATTGCTTGGACAGGCCGGATCCTCAAAAAGCAAAATAAAATCCAATCGACCTGGACCAGGAATGGAAAAGTTTTCATCCGGACAAACGGACCACCAGAACAAGCCAAAGTGATTGTGATGAGAACATTGAAAGACCTGGATCAGTACAAATGAAAATAGTGAGTGCATTTTTCTTTTTTCTTTTTTTCTTTTTTGCCTGATTATTGGATCTCCTGTAAGGAACTCATGACTCTTTCTTTCAAGACTGAAGCCCTTTCAAGTGTTGATTATACAGAAAGTGGCACATTTGATTTTGAGAATGAAGTGGATCTAGAGACTCATATATTCAAGCATATCAAGGATTCTTGCCAATATTATACTGAGGAGCAACTTGATGACGTAGGCATAGAAAATACATTTTCTTTGATTCATTTTAATTGTAGAAGTTTACCAAAACACTTTTCTAAAATCAAAAATGTTTTGGAGTCACTTAAAGGTAGATTTAATGTAATTGCTTTATCTGAAACATGGATAAAGAAAGGCAAGGAGGTTGATCTGAAATTAAAGGACTATGATCTGTATGTCACTAGCAGAGACAATAGGACTGGAGGAGGGGTGGCCCTCTATATACAGTCAGGTCCATAAATATTTGGACATTGACACAATGTTCAGTATTCCAGCTCTGTACAACACCACAATGGATTTGAAATGAAACAATCAAGATCTGCTTTAAGTGCAGTCTTTGAGCTTTAATTTGAGGGTATTTACATCCAAATCAGGTGAACGGTGTAGGAATTACAACACATTTTATATGTGCCTTCCACTTTTTAAGGGACCAAAAGTAATTGGACAATTGGCTACTCAGCTGTTCCATGGCCACGTTTGTGTTATTCCCTTGGTTTTTTTTTCCATTTATTTCATTTACAAAGAGCAGATAAAAGGCCTAGATGGCATTTCAAGTGTGGTATATTCATTTGGAATCTGGGGAGGTCATCTCTTAATATGAAGTCCAAAGAGCTGTCACTATCAGTGAAGCAAGCCATCATTAGGCTGAAAAATCAAAACAAAGCCATCAGATAGATAGCAAAAACATTAGATGAGGCCAAATCAACTGTTTGGTACATTCTTAAAAAATAGAGAACACACTGCTGAGCTCAGCAACACCAAAAGACCTGGAAGACCACGGAAAACAAGTGTGGTGGATGACAGAAAAATCCTTTCCCTTGTCAAGAAAAAGCCCTTCACAACAGTTGGCCAGATGAAGAAAAGTCTCCAGGAGGTAGGTATGTCTGTGTCCAAGTCAACAATTAAGAGACGACTTCTCCAGAGGAAATACAGAGGGTTCATCACAAGGTGTAAACCATCGGTGAACCTCAAAAACAGGAAGGCCAGATTAGAGTTTGCCAAGAAACATCTAAAAGAGCCTGTGCAGTTCTGGAACAACATCTTATGGACAGATGAGACCAAGATCAACTTGTAGCAGAATGATGGAAAGAGAAGAGTATGGAGGAGGGAAGGAACTGTTCAAGATCCAAAGCATACCACCTCATCAGTGAAGCACGGTGGTGGTAGTGGCATGCATGGCTGCCAGTGGAACTGGATCTCTTATATTTATTGATGATGTGACAGCTGACAGTAGCAGCAGAATGAATTCTGAAGTGTTTGGGGCAATATTATCTGCTCATATTCAGCCAAATGCTTCAAAACTCATTGGACGGCGCTTCACAATGCAGATGGACCCCAAGCAAGCAACCCCAAGCATACTGCGAAAGCAACCAAATAGTTTTTTAAGGCAAAGAAGTGGAATATCCTGCAATGGCCAAGTCAATCACCTGACCTGAATCCGATTGAGCATGAATTTCCCTTGCTGAAGACAAAACTGAAGGGAAAATGCCCAAAGAACAAGCAGGAAGTGAAGACAGCTGCAGCAGAGGCCCGGCAAAGCATCACCAGGGACCAAACCCTGCGTCTGGTGATGTCTATGGGTTCCACACTTCAGGCTGTCATTGACTGCAAAGGATTTGCAACAAAGTATTAAAAAATGACAATTTTATTTATGATTATATTAGTTTGTCCAATTACTTTTGGTCCCTTAAAAAGTGGAAGGCACTTATAAAATGTGTTGTAATTCCTACACCGTTCACCTGATTTGGATGTAAATACCCTCAAATTAAAGCTCAAAGTCTGCACTTAAAGCACATCTTTATTGTTTCATTTCAAATCCATTGTGGTGTTGTACAGAGCTGGAATACTGAAAATTGTGTCAATGTCCAAATATTTATGGACCTAACTGTATATAGTGAACTCAAATGCAGACCAGTTAAACGTATGACAATGGCCATAAATGATTTAATGGAGTGTGTAGCTGTTGAGATAGAATTAGAACAAAACAGAAACATTGTTGTTGCATGTGTATATAGAAAACCAGGATCAAAAGTGGAAACCTTCATGGATAAATTAGAGGAAATGATTAATGGTCTGAATAAAAATAGGACTATTGTAATTTGTGGAGATTATAATATTGATCTTCTGAAGGTAGATTCACATAAACAAACATCAGATTTTTTAGAGATATTATATGAAAAAGGGCTGTACCCATTAATTACAAAGCCTAGCAGAATAACCACAACTAGTGCAACCTTAATAGACAATATCTTTACAAATGTTTTAGGGATTCACATCACTACTGGGTTAGTGATAAATGACATAAGTGATCATCTGCCTATATTTGCAATATTTGACTATCAATTCCCTAAAAGAACATATCATCAAATACTTAAGAGGAAAAGAAGTGTCAATCATATTAACAACTTCAGGAATGAGCTATTAAAACAAGAGTGGAAAGAGGTGTACACAGACGATATAAACACTGCCTATGATTCTTTTCTTAAACATTATATTACTCTGTATAACAAGCATTGTCCTGAGGTTCCATGCAGATCTAAACAAAGGCAAAATAATGCACCTTGGATGATACACAGTTTGAAAAATGCATGTAAAAAGAAAAATAGACTTTATAAGGAGTTTATCAAATCAAGAACAGAGAATGCTGAAAAACGCTATAAGAACTACAAAAACAAGTTGACCAATATATTGAGACAAGCAAAAAGGGAATATTACAAAAGAATGTTGCATGAAAATAAAAATAACATAAAGGCTACATGGAATATTTTGAATAAAGCAATAGGGCAGGGGTCCTCAAGTACAAATCTTGAAGGTCCACAAATGTTTTTTTGAAACAGGCTGGGTCCGTTTATTATCGGTCAAGCTTATATAGTAGCAGGAGGTAGGTAGTAGTTTAACATTTTCTTAAAATTAACAAAAATAAAATAAATATCCAATAAAATACATGAAAGATTTTCTTTGAAACAAAAATAAATAAGAACTTAAATAAAACTTTCAGTTTTAACAAAAAATAAATACTTTTAAACACAACCCTCCTATCCCTGGTAAACAAATGACCTCAACAGATCTCATTCATGTGCAAATATAATTATGGTACAGTACATCCCCATTGTGTAAAACACAGCTGCTCAATGGGAGAATTGGGCTCTTGGGGTTGAAGCCAAGACGTCTGGTAGCTGTGGCATCAGAGAGTGGGATTTGATTTATTTTAGCTGTCATTTCCTCATTTTCTTTGCCTTCAAACATGGCACCCATCACTTCAGTCAAGCATTCTTTAATTATTTCTGCATCAGAGAATGGCTTCTTGTGTTTACCCAAAACCCATGCCACTCTGAGTGAGCACTCTGTTGCTATTTGTTGTTGTGTCATAGATTTAACAAAAATCTTGCTTGATGTTTCATATGACTTTTTCAGCCTCGTGATTTCTTTTTTTTCTTAGCTCTGAATCATGAGGAAATGTCTCTTCAAATTCGCAGTGCTCTTTCAGATAGTGACGTTTCAGATTTTCACTTTTCACCAGAGCAACAGTACTGTTGCATATTAGACACATTGGTTTGGTACTTGCAGTAGGTAGGATGAAAACATATTGCTCTGTCCATTCTTCCTTGAAACGTCGGTTTTCCCTGTCCACCTTTCTTTTACCAGCCTGAGCCAACTTGGAGCATGCCATTGTGATTTGATTCACATTCAGTGACTGACGAGTGAACAGTTAGCAAAGTAGCGATACGAGACAACTGTGTGCCTGCAGCGAAAGGTTCCATGCGCTGTGCACATGTGTATGACCCAGGTGGTAACAGCCTATCAGCGCGTCGTTGTGATAGAGATGACAACCCATACCCCGGAATCAACCAATCAGAGTGGCGTTCTCTCGCTCTCACTCCGTCTCTCTCTCTCTCTCTCTCTCTGAGAGAGAGAGAGAGAGAGAGACGGAGTGAGTGAGACACGGAGAAGTGTAAACGAAACGTGGAGATATTTGACTAAAAACAACAAATAACGTTGACTTGCGCTAGCAATAACTCAAAGATAAATGCAATTATTATATATTTTTATAATAATTATAATTATAAAAAAAAATATTATTATTATTTTTTTTTTTTTTTACTTTAATTTGTGCTGGGTCCGGACGGACATGTCGCTGGGTCCGGACATGGACCGCGGTCCGCCTGTTGAGGATCCCTACAGTGTAGTGTAATGCCCGCAGCTAAAAGCAACTGTGTGAGAACGTATACTCGAATATCACGATATAGTCATTTTCTATATCGCACAGAGACAAACCCGCGATATATCGCGTATATCGTCCGCCTGTTGAGGATCACTGCAATAGGGAATAGGACAAGGCGAACAGAACTACCTAGATATTTAAAAAAAGATAATATGTTAATTCAAAACAAAGATGACATTGTCAATGAATTAAATCAATTCTTTGTAAATGTAGGACCTAGCTTAGCAAACAAAATACCAAGAGCTAATGATCAATCAAGGGGTGTCTGGAAAAGGGAAAATAGGGTTATGCAGTCAATGTTTCTTAGTGAAGTGTTTGAAAATGAAATATTATCTGTGGTTTATAAACTAAAAAAAAGACCTCAACAGACAATGAGGGTATTGACATGAAAATAATAAAAAACACAATTGATTGCATTATTAAACCATTACATTATATAATTAATTGTTCTTTTAAAGTAGGAGTTTTCCCAGACAGTATGAAAACAGCTAAGGTCATACCTTTATTTAAAACCGTAGATAAACATATATTTGGTAATTATAGACCAGTATCTCTCCTATCTCAATTTTCAAAAGTGTTTGAAAAACTGTTTGTTAATAAATTAGACTGCTTCATTGACAAACATAAATTATTAAATGAAAGTCAGTATGGATTTCGATCAAATAGGTCTACGAGCTTGGCCATCATGAACATTATTGAAGATATTACAACTGCAATTGATCAAAATAAATACACAATAGGAGTGTTCATTGATTTAAAGAAGGCATTCGATACTATAGATCATCAAATTCTCATTTCTAAATTATATACTTATGGAGTTTGAGGAGTTGCACTGGACTGGTTAACCAGCTATTTACAACAACGACAGCAATATGTTGAGATTGATGGTTACAGATCAGAATGTATGAATATTGAATGTGGAATTCCACAAGGTTCGATTTTAGGACCCAAACTTTTTATTTTATATATAAATGATATTTGTGAGGTTTCAAAAATTTTACAGTACGTATTATTCGCAGACGATACAACTTTTATACTGTTCAGGAGATGACTTGAAAATCTTAGCCGATAATACTGAAAAGGAAATGGTTAAAGTAAAATTGTGGTTTGATGTAAACAAATTATCTTTAAACTTGGAAAAGACTAAATTTATGGTATTCAGTAATAAAAGAAAGATAGAAGTTAGTTTATCCATAAACAATGTGAAAATTGAGATTTTTAAAATCAGATTTCTTGGGGTCATCTTAGATGAAAAGTTGACAGGGAAAGCTCATATATTGCATGTGAAAAACAAGCTGTCTAAAAGCTTATTTATTTTGAACAAGGTTAAATACAGTTTCCTGTATAATACAATGAGAATGTTATATTGCTCAATTATTCTACCTTATTTCAATTATTGTGCAGGAATATGGGAAAATACATATCACAGCAACATAATGCCATTATTTCTTTAACAGAAAAGAGCAATTCGTATCATTTTTACAGTAGGATATTGAGACCACACAAATCCACTCTTCATTAGGTCAGGATTATTAAAACTAAAAGACATTGTAGAATTGCATACTCTTAGTGATGTTCAAAGTTAGAAATAAAGTTCTTCCAAAGGACTTACAAAAGTTATTTGTGTTCACGTTGGAAGAGGAGAATCACAGAAGGCCGTATGACATTAAATATCCAAGAGTGCGAACAAATTTGAAGCAGATGGGCTTATCTGTTGGTGGTGTGAAAGCATGGAATTCTTTAAACAAAGACTTAAAAAGCTGCAAGAATATCTTTGAATTTAAAAGGAGTTACAAAAAGAAACAACTGGAATTATATCAAACTGATTTTTGATTTTGATTGGAACGTGTCATTTTGAAAATGCTTAAACGAAAATTAAAAGTATGATGGAGTTCGGGTGTTGGTGGAGGGAACAGTTATAAAGTAATCTAAATAATTTGTGTTAAAAAGGTGGCAGATAAATTTAAGAATATTATTCTTCCATCTGCTCCTTTCTGATCATGGAAATGTATAAGAAACAAAAAAACAATGAAAGTGTCAACTGTATATGGCTTGTATATGTATTTTCATGAAAGGAATAAAAAGAAATGATGATGATGTATTTTGCATTTTTACTTCCATGTAATAATAGTCTCTAATTTGTAGATATCTAAACAGATCGCTGTTATGTAATCCAAATGTGTCCTTCAGTGTTTGAAAACTCTGCAATTCCTTTTTTTCAATGACAGTACTTAATGCTTTAATACCTTCCCTTGTCCACTGTTTAAATGTGACATCTCCTTCTTCTGGCTTGAATTGGGTGTCAAAGGCTATCCATCGGAGCACTTTCTGGTCTTACCTTCAATCACAGTGTTTAATAAATGTAAACCACAATTCTAATATGCTAGACGTTATTGTGCTCACGTTGTCTTTGAAAACTGAGGGAATTTAATTTTCGCATCGGAGTGATTGAATCTGAAAACCTGGAAAATGTGTTTTGAGTTCCTTCCATCTTGCTGCATAGTTATCATTATTCCAACAAAAGAGGTATCGGAACTGAGCTGTTAAAAATATTCCTTCAAACTTGGGAGAGATATTCCCCCTTTGTTTTTGGGTAATTTGAGTGTTGATAATCTCACCGTAGGTTTCTTGCCACCCTAGACAAACCTGAATATAAGTTTATCCCAGGCTGTAAACTGACTCTGGGGGACTTCCACTGGTAGGGCTTCAAATAGGTACAACAACCTTGGTAATATATTCATTTTAATAGCATTAATTATATTGATAAAATCTAATGGGTAGTTAAACCATCGTTCAATATCGTCTTTAAAGTTTTGGATTGCAGGAATATACAATTTGCCTTGTATAACTCACTTTGTTTTTTTTACTACGTTCACTCCCAAATACCTTATTGATGTCATGTCCCATCTCAAATCAAATCTTTGTTTGGTTTCTTCTGAAGGAACATAATTAAGTGTCAATAATTGTGAACTTGTAATATTTAAGGCAGTGTTGTTGAGCTTTGGAAATGATTGCGCACAACCGTGACGTCATCAGAGAAGTACAAGTTTCCGTTTGTGCCGTGTACACGCATACGCTGAGCGAAGAGATTTGGCACTTTTCCCCTTGACCAGCGTTTGTAAAAGTCTGCGTTTTAGGGACAAAGTATGTGTTTGCATGAGGACAAGAGGCCTAAACACAGAGATAAGTATGCGTTTATTAAGTGTCCGTTTTTGTGTGGACATGGTCCAAATTTGTGACAGTATAATCGCTGAAATTTTGCCGCCATCTTGTGGACATTGTGAGTTGACATCAATAATGTCCAATCCCTCTCACCCAATGCACAACACTGTGGAGGCGGTGAGTAGCTCATTCAGCATTAGACTGTTAGATCCACAGTGCAAGAAGGAGCGCTATCGCAGGTCCTTTCTACCCACAGCCATTCGACTTTACAACGTACTTCCGTGATAACTGATGGGTTTTTTTTCGTGGTGTGCAATACGGATGTTAGTGTTTTTTGTTGTGTTTTATCTTCTATATATACATATTAGTGAGCAATATGTAGTATTTATTAATATTTTTTTGTTTTTCTTTATGCTTTACATCTGTTACTGTATGTAAAAACCTGCATTGCAACAACGCAATTTCCTATTGTGTGATGAATAAAAGTATACATCCTATCCTATCCTATCCTATCCTAGTAATTCAGGTTAATGACCATGAAGTCCACTTTAACTTTACACATTTTTATATATGACCCAATCCAAACAACCTTTCCCACTCATGGTGCAAATAAACTAACATAAAAAGTCAACACACATGCTCACTAGGGCTGTAACGGTATCAAAACCTCACGGTACGATATAATCACAGTATTAAAGCCACGGTACGATATTATTGTGGTATGTGTCTAAAAAAAAAAAAAAAAAATGTGACTGTGTAAAATAAAGTGTCAGGAATGTTTAGGATAACACACTTACTGAAATTGAACACAAATATAATACTAAAATGTTGTAATCATATTTATTACTACAAACAGGTATTTTAAGTGCAAATAATTGTGCAGGAACATCCACTGTTTCAAGAAAATATGAAAAAAAAAACTTACAGTTTGAGTGTCTTCAAAGTGACAATGTAGACATCCAGTGTAAAACAATAATGTTCACTTTAGTGTCTTTTAACTTTTACTCTATGAGAAGCAGTGTCTTCCACAGTGGACATTTTTGTATCAGTTTGGAAAATGCTATTTTTCTGAAAAGTTAACTGACGTTTATTAATGTAAATACCTCACAAACTGATGTTTACAGTTACAGTATGTTGATTATTAATTATACATCCATTATGTTAATACAATATGTATATACATATGTGTGTGTGTGTGTGTGTGTGTGTATATATATATATATACATATATATATATATATATATATATATATATATATATATATATATATATATATATATACATATATATGTATATACAGTATATATATATGTATATGTATATATATCAGTGACGTGCGGTGAGGTTGATGGCCGGTGAGGCACTGATTTCATCACAGTCAGATTTACAAACATATGAACCCTAAAGAGTGTCTTATTCACCATTTGATTGGCAGCAGTTAACGGGTTATGTTTAAAAGCTCATACCAGCATTCTTCCCTGCTTGGCACTCAGCATCAAGGGTTGGAATTGGGGGTTAAATCACCAAAAATGATTCCCAGGCGCGGTGCCGCTGCTGCCCACTGCTCCCCTCACCTCCCAGGGGGTGAACAAGGGGATGGGTCAAATGCAGAGGACACATTTCATTACACCTAGTGTGTGTGTGACAATCATTGGTACTTTAACTTAACTTTAACTTTACACATACAAACTGTAGCACACAAAAAAGCACATTTAATAAAAAAAACGTTATTATGGTCTTACCTTTACTTATAAAGGAAGTCCATGCGCCGCTGTTGTGCTGGATTAATACACCCCCGCCGTAGAATGCACCCCCTGATGGGAGTGTTATATCAACTAAAGCCCTCACTTAAACTTTCCACGTGCAAGATTGAATCTATTTAAAAAAGTGTAACCGAGAGTTTATAAATGTCGCCTATACTGTATGAAACTACAAAATAACAAACACGGAGGCTCCAGTTTACACGAGAACCACTTTATTTAACTTCTTTCAAAAACCTCCGCTCCACTCCAACGTGTCATCACTTCCGCTCTTAGCGCCTTCAAAATAAGAGCTCAAGGCATATACTGTATAACAGCGCATAACAGGAACTTAACATCACAAAGAGGAAAGCCCATAAAAATAGGTTACAAAAGTTATTTAATAAGAAGCCAAAAAGTGCAAAAACAATAATGTTCGTGTTGGAGGAGTTGTGAATTAGGTACACCTGCAGTCTGAAGGTGTACCTAATGTTGTGACCCTGCAGTCATTCACAACTCCTCCAACACGAACATTATTGTTTTTGCACTTTTTGGCTTCTTATGAAATAACTTTTTTAAATAGATTCAATCTTGCACGTGGAAAGTTTAAGTGTGGGCTTTAGTTGATACAACACTCCCGTCAGGGGGTGCATTCTACGGCGGGGGTGCAGGAGGCGGGATTACTGCGAGCCTCACACAGTGCGTCTTTTGCAGCCGTTTTATGATCGCTCAGCACAAGAAATACGTTACACACATACAGTTGTTGACAAAATACACGGTACATTATATACCTCAGCTAACTAAACTATGGAAATGTATAATATAGTTCATATAGCAATACGATCTCACTGCACAGCAGGCCAGCAGTTAGCCGAGTCCGCAATCCATGGTGAGGCACAACGCAGTGACGTGCCTCAACTGGCTGCTGTTCACCGCACCGTCTCTTCAAATGTGAAAATTTAGCGATTTTGAATAAAAACAATCTAAAACTGGTGAAGTTAAATGGAAAATAACTTTATAGTATAATCACTGGATACATATAACAATTTAAATTTTTTTTTTTTCTTTTTACATTTTTTTTCTTTCCATGATGGCACGTGAGGCCCCGCCTCACCTGCCTCCATTGACTGCACGTCACTGATATATATATATATATATATATATATATATATATATATATATATATATATATATATATATATATATATATATATATACATACATATATACTGTATATATATATATGTATATATATATATATATATATATATATATATGTTTATATATATATATATATATATATATATATATATATATATGTTTATGTATATATATATATATATATGTGTATATATGTATATATATATGTATATATATATATATGTTTATAAATATATGTTTATGTATATATATATATGTATATGTGTATATATGTATATATATATGTATATATATATATGTTTATATATATATATATATGTTTATGTATATATATATATATATGTATATGTGTATATATGTATATATATATATATGTATATATATATATATGTTTATATATATATGTTTATGTATATATATATATATGTATATGTGTATATATGTATATATATATGTATATATATATATATGTGTATATATATTTATATGTACATATATATGTATATATATATACATGCACATATATATATATATATATATATATATATATATATTTGTACATATATATGTATATATATATATACATGCACATATATATATATATATATATATATATACATGTACATATATATGTACATATATATGTATATATGTACATATATATGTGTATTTATGTACATATATATGTATATATGTACATATATACATATATATGTTTGCTGGTTACGTAAAATATTGACCTTCACATATTTAAACATTAATACAGGCTTTGGGTTAATGTGATGGGTTTTCTGAAAAAAACTGCCTATTTTTGGAGGGAATGAGCACTAATGGGCATGCCAATGCATGCCAACTGTGTGCTGTGGCTCCCATGATAATACAGCGCCTTGAATAAAACTGTTTTATAGAGAGTGTAATACAAACATACTTAAATATATGATTTGTGTATTGTTTTTTGTTGCAGTTCAGAAAGATGGACCTGGTGGAGATATTGTCATTTTTGTTTCAACTCAGCTTCTCTACATTGGGCAGAGTAAGTACATTATAATTTACCTTTCATCTTTTTGTGTGTTTGCAAAAATATATTTAGCCTTTTGTCTGGGTTTGCTTTTTTGTTGTTCTTGTGGATGTGTTTTTGTTGGCCTCAGGATTACTCAGTGGAGGGTATGAGTGAGTCATTACTCACATTTCTGCAGCACCTTCGGGAATTTGGACTGGTCTTCCAAAGAAAGGTGAGCACTGAGAGGGACAGGAAAGATTTGCTAACGCACACTTTTTGTAGTATTTTTTTTAGATGAGAAGGGACATAATGGTCCTCATAGGAAAGCTATATTTCTGCTGAAGCAAAACAGTGTCAACGTATATCATGTTTTCCTGCATCACTTCTCGAATATAAAGTCACTTGTTCGGACAAACTGTGAAAAAAGTTCAACCTCTGTATATGGATCCTCTAAGCATCATTGCTCTGACTGTCGTCGAGGCTTCCAGCACGCCCACAACGTAGCAAATACTTTATCACATCCTGTGTAATTCCTGCCAGCTAGAAATTGGCTTTTATGTGCAAAAATCAATGGTGTAGGTTGTTCTGCCAAGATGGCGCTGACATCAGCCGTGTCGTTAGGGCCACAAGTCCATGTTGTTCCCTCTGTTGTCATTGGAGATAATAATAATACATTTTATTTACCGTATTAAGCGCCTTTTTGGGCACTCAAGGACACTGTACAAAATCAAAACAATAAAATCAGATTGGATAAAAACAACAATAATAGCAACAACAAAGATAGAGAAAAAAAGATGATTACAATGAATAAGCAGATCACACACGTTAAAGGCTCACCATTGTGGAGATGTGTTATTGATGAGATAGGAGTCGAAGATAACGAACCCTTCAAAGTGATTGCTGTCACGGAAACATGGATTGACGATAAAAAAGGAATAGATTTTGATCTGGAAGGATATGAACTAAACTACATCAACAGAATCAACAAAAATGGAGGAGGAGTAGCTGTGTACGTGATGAAGAACCTGAACTACAAAGTGGTAAAAAACATGTCATTTGCTATAGATAATATCTTAGAATGTATAACAATTGAAATATGTCAGGAAAAAAGCAAAAACATATTCATCAGTTGTATATATAGATCACCTAAGTCAAGTATAGAAACATTTGAAGGATGGATCAAGGCTACTTACATGGACAATGGGCAAAGAATAATTTTCTTATGTGGTGACTTTAATATTGACTTATTGAACCCTAACAAGCAAAAGTCTATTGATGACTTCATTGATACAATGTACAGCATCAGTTTATATCCTAAAATCACAAAGCCAAGCAGAATTACAGGACACTGTGCCACGCTTATTGATAATATTTTTACCAATGATTTTGATAATAACACTACAAGTGGTCTACTTATAACCGATGTTAGTGATCATCTGCCAGTTTTTATAATATATGATGGAAACTACAAGAAGAACATGGAAGACAAAAGGACATTTCGAAGACTGTGCACAGAGAAGAGGATGATTGCTTTCAAAATTGAGCTACAAAAGCAAGATTGGGACAATGTGTACAATGAAAACGAGGTTGATGAAGCATATGAACATTTCTTAAACAAGTTCATAATACTTTATGACAAACATTGTCCATGGATACAACTCAGTAATAAGCAGAGAAAGAATAATCAACCATGGATGACAAAAGGATTAAAAAATGCTTGTAAGAAGAAGAATACACTATATAGGAAATTTATAGCACAAAGAACTACAGAGGCAGAAATTAAGTACAAAAAGTATAAAAACAAGTTAACATACATATTACGATTATGTAGAAAATAATATTACAGTGAATTATTGGACAGGAACAAAACTAATATGAGAGCAACATGGGGCATCCTCAATAGCATTATTAAAAATGGCACTAAGAGGGACTACCCTCAATACTTCTTAGACGGAAATAAAAAAAATGACAACATAAAGGAAGTAGTTGAAAACTTCAATAATTATTTTGTGAATATTGGACCAAAATTGGAAGAAAGGATTCCAGACCCAGTTTCAATTGAGGACTATAATGATACCATAGAGCGAAATCCCAACTCCATGTTCCTCAGTAATGTGACACAGGAGGAAATAGTTACAATCGTGAAAAAATGTAAATCTAAGACTTCAACTGATTGTAACGAAATTGATATGGAAACGATAAAAAAGGTTTTTGAAGAGATCTCAGGACCATTAATGTATATTAGTAACCTATCATTTCAAACAGGTAAATTTCCAAACAAAATGAAAATAGCTAATGTTGCACCAATTTACAAGACTGGCGACAAACATCAATTTACAAACTATAGACCTGTTTCCTTACTTCCACAATTTTCTAAAATCATTGAAAAACTGTTCAATAACAGATTAGAGAGTTTCATAAATAAAAATAGAATACTCGAAGAAAATCAATATGGATACAGAGCTAATGTTTCAACTTCGATGGCTTTAATTGAAATTACAGAAGAAATTACCGATGCTATAGATAATAAAAAATGTGCGGCAGCAGTTTTTATGGATCTAACTAAAGCATTTGACACAATTAATCACAATATTTTAATCAAAAAACTAGAACGATATGGCATCAGAGGGTTAGTCTTAAACTGGATAAGAAGTTATCTAATGAACAGGAAACAATACGTGAAGCTAGGCAAACACACCTCTACAACGCTAAATATATCCTGTGGTGTACCTCAGGGATCAATACTAGGACCTAAATTATTCAATCTATATATAAATGACATTGTAAAGTTACAAAAGATTTAAAGTTAGTATTATTCGCGGATGATACAACAGCGTTTTGTTCAGGAGAGAACACACAGAAGATACTACAAATAATAACAGAAGAAATTAACAAATTAAAAAGATGGTTTGACAAAAACAGACTATCGTTGAGTCTCAGTAAAACTAAAATAATGCTATTTGGTAACAGTAGAAGAGAAAGTCAAACACAAATACAAATAGACGGAATAGAAATTGAAAGAGTAAATGAAACCAAATTTCTAGGTATAATGATTGATGATAAATTGAACTGGAAATCTCACGTAAAAAATATACAACATAAAGTAGCAAGAAACACGTCAATAATGAATAAAGCAAAACATGTTCTAGACAAAAAATCACTTCATATTCTCTACTGCTCACTAGTGTTACCATATCTGAGTTACTGTGTAGAAATATGGGGAAATAATTACAAAAGTACACTTCATTCATTAACGGTGTTACAAAAAAGATCAGTTAGAATAATACATAATGTTGGATATAGAGAACACACAAATCCTTTATTTATTGAATCAAAGATACTGAAATTCTACGACATAGTGAATTTGCAAACAGCTAAAATTATACACAAAGCAAACTATAACCTGCTACCCAAGAATATACAACAATTCTTCTCAAAAAAAGAGGAGAAATATAATCTTAGAGAGAAATGTAATTTAAAACATTTGCATGCATGTACAACACTTAAGACCTTCAGTATATCTGTATGTGGAATTAAATTATGGAATGGATTAAGCAAAGCAATCAAACAATGTACTAATATGATCCACTTCAAGAAACTCTTCAAACTTAAAGTGTTTACAAAGTACAAAGAAGAACCATGATAAACATTCTGAATTTTTTTAACTCATCCATTCTCTCATTCTTTCACTCACAAAATAATCTTACTTATCTCAACATATGAAATGTAATTTACTTCACCAATTATTATTTATTTACTTATTTTTATTGTGATTACTTATGGAGTTTATTGTGAATAAATTGAGAACAGGAAGTGAACAAAAGTTTTAGCAACTGTTATAAAAGAAAAGGGGTAGGATTAAATAAGCTCTGCTTCTTCCTACTCCTTTTCGAACATGTTGAAAAGAGAAACTGGAGATTGTGATGTATCATGTTGTATGCTTGCATGTTCGAAATAAACTCAAACTCAAACTCAAAGTGCATCAACAGTTTTACGCTCCACTTGACTTGAAAAACAGGCATGTAAAAACAAACTCTATCAGCATGTAAACGGAAGTCGCCCTTGGTGAATCTATTGTGATCACCATAACATAATAATATAAAAGCCAAACACTGTACTCTACTGCAACATTTGAAGCATGATGTGGCGAAGGGTTTCTAAACTTTATCCAGCGAATACCGCATATAAAAAAAAATCCGTAATTTCTGCTCTATACAGCGCACTGATATTTATGACGAACCCACCAAATTTGAGAAGAAAAATGTATTTTTAACATACATTAGCTGCACCGGACTAAAAGCCTCAGTACATACTGGTAGGAAAGATTTTTTAAATGTTTATTTACTTTCCTTAATTGATCGCAACTGGGCTGCTTAGTTTGTCTTGGAAGACGTTTCGCCGCTCATCCGATGAGGCTTCATCAAATCATGCTCATAGACTTAGATTGGTCAGATCTAGTCCAGCAGTTGATGCCGAAACCCCAAATATTTATACTACAAAAAACAAGAGGGTGTGCCTTGGCAAGGATGTTTTCGCTCTATCGTAGTGAGTAAAAACACTGTTTTAATGCTAACGAGCAATCCTAACTGTTAAAGCCAACGACAGTTGTTGAAGTGTAAATTTCCCTCGTTAACTTTGAGGTATTGTGTGGCAGAATGATTGCTGTGGACTGACTTCGACCAGTCCAAAATAGTCGGAATCCCCCTCGGAAGCATTCCATTTAGTTGTAAACAAATGGCACAAATGGCATTCTGGTCATCTTCTGTGACCAGACTGCTTCTAACTCCTGTTATTTGTTGGAGGCTAAATTGCAGAGTCTTTTAGGAATTGTTGAAAGGACTGTTTCATATGTGGGAGACAGGTAGTGTTACAGACCACTTCCTCTATTCAGGGATGGTTTTTCAACCTTGACATAGATGGCTTCCCTCACTCCTCTTTTGTACCATTCGTCCTCCCTGTCCAGAATCTGTCCATTTTTGTTCTCAAAGGAGTGCCGTTTCTCCCTGATGTGCAAGTAGACAGCTGAGTCCGTCTATGCTGTGCCATATGTTAGCTTATTGGTTGTTTTGTTTCCCCAATATATGACTCATCATTACACTGGATAGCATACACCAAATTGTTTTTGTGGGTGTAGGGTGTCTTTAGGATGCACCAGTCTCTTTCCTAGGGTGTTACCTGGTTTGAAATGTACTAGGACAGGGGTGGGCAATTAATTTTTACCGGGGGCCGCATGAGCAACCTGAGTACTGCTGGAGGGCCACCCCGACAATATTTCAATTAAATTTTGCTCAAATTATTTTTGATATACCGTAAGATAAACAATAATAATAATAATAATAATAATTTCATTTAACCTAACTTATCTTTATACAAAAGTAGATGGCTTTTGATGGTTTTATTTTTAACACTTTCTTACACAACACTTACTGATGTATAATACAATGCAAAAATGTCAATTTCTGTCACTTTATCCTGCATCCTCTTTGTTGTGAACGTAGCACGCCTGTTAGGTGATTGGCAAAGAAGGAGGAAGCGTTGCTGTTGCGTAAATGAGGAGTGAGGATGGACGTGCGTGTGGAAGGAACAAGATAAGTTGAGCTGTGTTAGTATAGGTTGCTCAATAAAAGTTTAAAAAGAGCGTCAGACTTGGTGTGCACTTCTTCTGGACGCTACAATTGGTGTCAGTGGGATGAAATGCCTCCCAGTTCGCCTTGCCATCAAACCTGGGAGTCTTCATTGAGGGCGGAATTCCCCCATGCCAAGCAGCGTGCGCTGCACCTGTCGACGCTGCCTCTCTCCTTCCTCCCTCTCTCTCTCTGTTTGCAGCGAGCTCCTCACGTCCGGGATTCACACAGACATCTGCAGTCGCTGCCGGCACCTTAAGTCCCCACTCAATGTGCTTCGCCTCCCGTTCAATCTTGACAAAGTCGCCAGGAAACATCGTGGCACGTACCTCCCGATGACGTAGCATGCTTAGCACACAAGCAGCGCAGTATGCTCACACAAGCAGCGGCAGTATGCGCAAAGTTTTACTTCTGACACCAATTGTAGCGTCCAGAAGAAGCGCACACCAAGTCTGACGCTCTTTTTAAACTTTTATTGAGCAATCTATACTAACACAGCTCAACTTATCTCGTTCCTTCCACACGCACGTCTATCCTCACTCCTCATTTCCGCAACTCAAGAACACAACATCAACTTCAGCAGGTCGTTACACTATATTCTTTAAACACAGCAACCTGTGTACCACAAATTAAGCACACAGCTTTACCTTTAATTTCTGTAAAGAAATACTTGGCAGTCCATGTCTTGTTGAAAACACGACATTCGTCATCAACTTTTCTTTTTTTAGCGTCTCGGGGATAACCGGGCATCACTTGTCGCTGTGCACCTTCACTCACAGGTTACACTCGGACATACGCCCATAAATAACACTTTTCAAATTAAAAGCAGCACAGTTGTATTGCAAGCACGACATAAAGGTTTTTTTAAATTTATTTTGTCATTTGTGATTGCCGCTGTTCACATTCACTCACAATCGCGCACTAGCATACGTCCACACGGAAGTAATACAAATAACGCTTTTCAAAACAAAAGCAGCACCGTTGTATTGCACACTCGACATAGATACTTTTTTAAATTTATTTTGTAATTTATGATTGGCCTCACGCGGGCCGGACAGGGACGCACAAAGGGCCGGATGTGGCCCGCGGGCCTCAGAATGCCCAGGTCTGTACTAGGATGTTGTGTTGGTTAAAAATTCTTCTGAGATTCTCAGATAGACCTGATACATATGGAATGACAACATTTTTGCGTCTGTCACCTTTTTCCTCCTCATCCACTCTGTTCTTGTTATTCCTGGATGCACTCTTCACAAACAACCAGCTGGGGTTACCACAGGCCTGCGCATTTTTAACCAACACAATTTCCCAGTACATTTCAAACCAGACAACACCCTGAGACAGAGACTGGTGCATCCTAAAGACCGGACACCCCACACCCACAAAAACAATCTGGTGTATACTATCCAGTGTAATGATGAATGAGTCATATATTGGGGGGAAAAAACAACCACTAAGCCAACCTATGTTAAAGTTAAGTTAAATGGTAAATGGTAAATGGGTCGTACTTGTATAGCGCTTTTCTACCTTTTTTAAGGAACTCAAAGCGCTTTGACACTATTTTATTTTTAAAGTACCAATGATTGTCACACACACACGAGGTGTGGTGAAATTTGTCCTCTGCATTTGGCCCATCCCCTTGTTCACCGCACGGGAATCATTTTTGGTGATTTAACTCCCAATTCTAACCCTTGATGCTGAGTGCCAAGTAGGGAGGTAATGGGTCCCATTTTTATAGTATTTGGTATGACTCGGCCGGGGTTTTAACTCACAATCTACCGATCTCAGGGCGGACACTAACCACTAGGCCACTGAGTAGGTCACAGCATGGCACAGCATAGACGGACGGGCAAACTCTTCAGGCCAAGACTCAGCTGTCTACTTGCACCTTAGGGAGAAACAGCACTCCTTTGAGAACAAAAGTGGACAGATTCTGCACAGAGAGGATGGATGGTACGAAAGACGAGTGAGGGAAGCCATCTATGTCAAGGTTTAAAAACCATCCCTGAACAGAGGAGGTGGTCTGTGACACTACCTGTCTCCCACATACAACATCGTCCTTTCAACCATTCCTAATGGACTCTGCAATTTAGCCTCCAACAAATAACAGGAGTTAGAAGCTGTCTGGTCACAGAAGGTGACTAGAATGCCATTTACTGAATGTAATGCTTACACGGGGAGTCCGACTATTTTGGACTGGTCATAGTCGATCCACAGCGATCGTTCTGCCACACAATACTTCAACGCTAACGAGCAGAATTTACACTTCAATGTGGAGACAATGTAACTGTATAAATTCAAATCATAGTCATAATTTTTGGAGCTGTACAAAGCTAAAATCATATTGGGAAAAAGTACACTCAGTTTTTTGTAAAGTGCTGGAATATGAAATTCCAATGATGTGTATCACTATGTACTGTATATGGGACACAGTGTCAGTTGTACGGACAGAAGATCGTTATTTGGTTAAGGTACTTTTAACAGCCTGTAGGAAAGCCATCACACGATCCTGGTACAAAGATGAAAAACTATGGCTGGACATTATCAAAGAAATATGGACAATGGAGAAAATGACTCATATACAAACCCCGTTTCCATATGAGTTGGGAAATTGTGTTGATGTAAATATAAACGGAATACATCCATCCATTCATCCATTTTCTACCGCTTATTCCCTTCGGGGTCGCGTGGGGCGCTGGAGCCTATCTCAGCTACAATCGGGCGGAAGGCGGGGTACACCCTGGACAAGTCGCCACCTCATCATAGGGCCAACACAGATAGACAGACAACATTCACATTCACACACTAGGGCCAATTTTAGTGTTGCCAATCAACCTATCCCCAGGTGCATGTCTTTGGAGGTGGGAGGAAGCCGGAGTACCCAGAGGGAACCCACGCAGTCACGGGGAGAACATGCAAACTCCACCCAGAAAGATCCTGAGCCCGGGATTGAACCCAGGACTACTCAGGACCTTCGTATTGTGAGGCAGATGCACTAACCCGTCTGCCACCGTGCTGCCGTTTCTATATGAGTTGGGAAATTGTGTTAAATGTAAATATAAACGGAATACAATAATTTGCAAATCATTTTCAACCCATATTCAGTTGAATATGCTACAAAGACAACATATTTGATGTTCAAACTGATAAACATTTTTTTTTTTTTGCAAATAATCATTAACTTTAGAATTTGATGCCAGCAACACGTGACAAAGAAGTTAGGAAAGGTGGCAATAAATACTGATAAAGTTGAGGAATGCTCATCAAACACTTATTTGGAACATCCCACAGGTGAACAGGCAAATTGGGAACAGGTGGGTGCCATGATTGGGTATAAAAGTAGATTCCATGAAATGCTCAGTCATTCACAAACAAGGATGGGGTGAGGGTCACCACTTTGTCAACAAATGCGTGAGCAAATTGTTGAACTGTTTAAGAAAAACCTTTCTCAACCAACTATTGCAAGGAATTTAGGGATTTCACCATCTACGATCCGTAATATCATCAAAGGGTTCAGAGAATCTGGAGAAATCACTGCACGTAAGCAGCTAAGCTCGTGACCTTCGATCCCTCAGGCTGCACTGCATCAACAAGCGACATCAGTGTGTAAAGGATATCACCACATGGGCTCAGGAACACTTCAGAAACCCACTGTCAGTAACTACAGTTGGTCGCTACATCCGTAAGTGCAAGTTAAAACTCTCCTATGCAAGGCGAAAACCGTTTATCAACAACACCCAGAAACGCCGTCGGCTTCGCTGGGCCTGAGCTCATCTAAGATGGACTGATACAAAATTGAAAAGTGTTCTGTGGTCTGACGAGTCCACATTTCAAATTGTTTTTGGAAACTGTGGACGTCGTGTCCTCCGGACCAAAGAGGAAAAGAACCACCCGGATTGTTATAGGCGCAAAGTTGAAAAGCCAGCATCTGTGATGGTATGGGGGTGTATTAGTGCCCAAGACATGGGTAACTTACACATCTGTGAAGGCGCCATTAATGCTGAAAGGTACATACAGGTTTTGGAGCAACATATGTTGCCATCCAAGCAACGTTACCACGGAGGCCCCTGCTTATTTCAGCAAGACAATGCCAAGCCACGTGTTACATCAACGTGGCTTCATAATAAAAGAGTGCGGGTACTAGACTGGCCTGCCTGTAGTCCAGACCTGTCTGCCATTGAAAATGTGTGGCGTATTATGAAGCCTAAAATACCACAACGGAGACCCCCGGACTGTTGAACAACTTAAGCTGTACATCAAGCAAGAATGGGAAAGAATTCCCCCTGAGAAGCTTAAAAAATGTGTCTCCTCAGTTCCCAAACGTTTACTGAGTGTTGTTAAAAGGAAAGGCCAAGTAACACAGTGGTGAACATGCCCTTTCCCAACTACTTTGGCACGTGTCGCAGCCATGAAATTCTAAGTTAATAATTATTTGCAAAAAAAAATAAAGTTTATGAGTTTGAACATCAAATACCTTGTCTTTGTAGTGCATTCAATTGGATATGGGTTGAAAAGGATTTGCAAATCATTGTATTCCGTTTATATTTACATCTAACACAATTTCCCAACTCATATGAAAACGGGGTTTGTAGGTCAATATATAAGCTCCCTTCACAAAACATCAACATCTTAGCATTTTTTGTGTTACAATTAACAAAGCAAATTAGTTTAATATCTAATAATATATCTCATTAATAATCCATTTTATTTTTAGACAAAGCCAAGGGCTAATAGAAAATGAGCTGTAGTTCCAAAAATGCCCCCTGGGCTGCATTTTAGACTTAACGTTTGACGATTTATGTATTGTCATGTTTAGTATGTTCATCCTAATAGCACATGCTCTCCACTCAGATGTCCATTTGCCTCGGACACATAGTTATTTTGGGCATTAAAACATGTCATAGATTTATCAAAATATTTTTTTACTGCCAGGTACATTTACAGTTTAAAGGAATTGTGTTGGTGCAAAAAAAAGCTAACACGAGGAATAAAGTCAAAATAGCAAGAATTTAAGTAAAATAAAATGTAACAATTACAAAATAATTGAGATAGAATTTAACAAATGTAAATAAAAACACAAAATGTGCAATGGAAATCATGTAAGAAAATACATGTAAAGTCCAGTAAGCAACACATTAAAGAAGCCGATTCAGTGATGGATTACTGTAAAGTCTGCTATGTGGGGGTAAGGAGGAGGGCATCTGATTCATGTTTAAATTTAATGTGTTCGTGATAGTATTTGGGATAGTGTATAATCAAAAATTGGAGGATGCTCGGTAGGAAAAAATGTGTTTGTCAACCATGCATGTCTTGTTAATTTAGCTTGTTTATATGCTGACAATGTTTCAGTACCACAGAAAACATTAACAGGATTTAAAGTAGAAAATCTGGCTCGTAAATGTTGGTAAAGCCAAACATGAAAATAATCCATAAGCGAAAGACAAAGACAAAAATTACAGACTACTTAAAAAAACAGTTTTGTCCTTTTCTTCTGCTATTTTGTTCTTTGGTTTTGTCATTACGCTCAAAATTTTCAACGAAGTATAGGTGAAGTAGAAAATAAGAAAAATGCTGTTTGGTTTAGGAACAGGTGGACATTATTGTTGGACATTTTTTCCTTTGCCTTTTTTTAGAGAAAGTCAAGGCGCTACTATCCCACCAGGCTGGCCATCAGTCTGGCTGCAGGAGTTACCAGCAGCTCTTCTTCTCTCTCTTCTAACTGTGGCTCTATTCCTGGTACTGGAGATACTGGCTTTATTGTTGTTGAAACTAATTATCGCATCTACGCCTACACAAGTATGTATGAGCACTTATTGTACAATGTACAATCATATCACTGCAACATTTGTATTTTTCATTTGGCCAGTTTCATTTGGTTTGCATGGCCTTGTGCAAATCAAATATAATCAAATATGCATTGTCATTCATTTTATTACAGATGACCATAGTAATTTCTGCACTAATTCTGTGTCCCCTCCAGGCTCAGAACTTCAGATTGCTCTCGTTGCGCTCTTCAGTGAAATGTTGTATCGCCTCCCCAATGTGGTTGTGGCTCATGTCACAAGAGAGTCAGTGCAACAGGCCATCGCTAATGGAATCACTGCACAACAGGTACCCTACTTAGTCGTGGTCAAAAGTTACACTTGTAAAGAACATATTGTCATGGCTGTCTTGAGTTTCCAATCATTTGTACAACTCTTATTTTTTGTGATAGAGTGATTAGAGCACATACTTGTTGGTCACAAAAAACATTCATGAAGTTTGGTTCTTTTATGAATTTATTATGGGTCTACTGAAAATGTGACCAAATCTGCTGGGTCAAAAGTACATGTTTCATCTGACCACAGAACTTTCCTCCAGAAGGTCTTATCTTTGTCCATGTGATGTCAGATGAAACAAAAATTGAGCTGTTTGGCCACAATACCCAGCAATATGTTTGGAGGAGAAAAAGTGAGGCCTTTAATCCCAGGAACATCGTTCCTACTGCCAAGCATGGTGGTGGTAGTATTATGCTTTGGGCCTGTTTTGCTGCCAATGGAACTGGTGCTTTACAGGGAGTAAATGGGACAATGAAAAAGGAAGATTACCTCCAAGTTCTTCTGGACAACCTAAAATCATCAGCTCGGAGGTTGGGTCTTGGGCGCAGTTGGGTGTTCCAACAGGACAATGACCCCAAACACACATCAAAAGTGGTAAAGGAATGGCTAAATCAGGCTAAAATATTAATCGGGATTAATCACAGGTTATCATTTGCTTGCATTAATACAATTTGCTTAAGAAAATACACCGATATTTGGGTACAAATGCAATTTGGTTGTCAGAATGTCGTGCAGGAATGTGTTTTTTTATGTTTTACTGAACTGCAACTCATTGATTTGCTCAAAACTTGTGGACACTAAGTGTAGTAAGAATTAAGTGCACATTTTGAAAGTCAGTTTGTAATAATCTTGGAAACAAGGTACTAATCCATAATGTAGTAAATGCACTTATAAACAACTTAAGAGGTTTATAAGTGTGTTTACACTCTTCTTCAGTTGTTTAAACAAACACGTTTACCTTTTTTTGGTACAATACAACAAAATTGTTGTGATTACTTACAAATGTCCAACGTTCTCCAGGAAGCAAAATAAATTCACATTCAGTCTGGAGTTGCAAGTTGATGCTTTTGTTTGTATAGTGCAGTTGGTTCATCCTTGATGTAATTGTGCCTCTCTTCAGTATTGTACAACAGATCAGCTGTGGTGATATAATGATAAATGGGTTATACTTGTATAGCGCTTTTCTACCTTCAAGGTACTCTAAGCGCTTTGACAGTATTTCCACATTCACCCATTCATTCACACACTGATGGCGGGAGCTGCCATGCAAGGCGCTAACCAGCACCCATCAGGAGCAAGGGTGAAGTGTCTTGCCCAAGGACACAACGGACGTGACTAGGATGGTAGAAGGTGGGGATTGAACCCCAGTAACCAGCAACCCTCCGATTGCTGGCACGGCCACTCTACCAACTTCGCCACGCCGTCCCTTAATTAATATGAATGACATATTCTTGCAGGACTTGGTCTTCACAGATGTTAGATCAGCGATCGTGCGACCCGTTAAGCTTTTCAATCTGGCCCGCCGGACATTCCCAAATAATTTTTTTAGATCTTTAAGATGGAAACTGTAGCTGCCATTATGATGTTCAGTGATGTTTTCTAATGACCGTAAGTCTTGAACTATACTAAGTATTTCAATGGTTGACATCTGCGCTTTTGCATGATATACTAGTTACTATGGTAATCTAATTAGTTACTATGGTAATCTAATTAGTTACTATGGTAATCTAAGTCACAGCAGCTCAGACGAGGCACCAAGCAGAGTGGGTGGGGAGTGTTTCCACAGAGTGTTTCCAGAGTGTCAGCCTGAAATGTGGGTGTCAGGGACAGACGTGGAAGGAGATTTTTACAACACAGTTGTAAAGCTTAGTGATGTGTCAGATGTATCAGATTATAGGTGTTTAGTTTTTTTTACCCTTCGCGTTTATATTTCGCTGTGTTTGTTGCACTTTTTTGTGTTTCACTTTATTATAAAATATGTCGATAGAGAGGGGGTGTGATGTTCATATGTTGTCAATATTCAGTGTTTTATCATTCATAGTTCATATTGTAAATCCCACATTCTTTATTTTCATGTACATTCTGGGTGTCTCATTCAGTATAAAAATTTAAAATTGCGTTCTGTTTTTTAAGGCGGTCTGTCATAAAGTTTTTAGCATTCAATCAGACATTATTGTGAGGTTTTGTATTAGTGTTCCTAAAAATAGGTATAACGGCCCCCAGACACATTTTTTTGGCCCCCGAGTCAAAATAATTGCCCAGGCCTGTGTTAGATGTTGGCTCTCCGTTTAGCAAAGGCATATGTTTAACTTAACTGTGCTACTTTTGTTTACAACATTGAATCCGTAACATGTCTATGAAGGTTCTCATTCATCCAGGACATTGTCATCTCAGGGCATTCAATCGATTGCAACTGGACTGCTTGGTTTGTCTTGGAGGACCCTTTGCCGCTCATCAGAGTAGGCTTCTTCAGTTCGTCCTCATAGACTTAGATTGGTCTGATCTAGTGCAGCAGTTGGTGCCAAACCCCCAAATATTTATACTCAAAAAAACAAGGAGGGTGGGCCTGGGCAAGGATGGTTTCGCCCTATTGTAGTAAGATAAACAACTGTGTTAATGCAAACAACCAAGTCGTTTGAAGTGTAAATTCCCCTTCGTTAGCATTGAGGTATTGTGTGGCAGAGCGATCGATGTGGATCGACTACTACCAGTCAAAATAGTCGGAATCCTCCACGTAAGCATTCAAGCAGTCCAGTTGCGATCAATTGAACGCCCTGAGATTGAATCAGTAAACTTTGCCAGCGTAGTGTTCTCCTCTGCTTGTTGTAAATGTAGCTAGCATTTATGCGAGCCCGTAGCTATCGGCGTAAGCAGAACAGCAGCACCAGCTGACCGGCAGCAGTCGTCACTGCTCGCGAAGGACGGCGACTGCTGCTTGCTTTCACCTCAGAGTCTCCGAGACACAAAAACGTCTCAGAGACACAAAACAGTCTCCAATATCACCAGGAAAAGTCACAATATTGGTTGCTAGTTACTGTTTACACGAAAGGCGCCAAGAGGATTGGCAACACTGTCGATGAGTACGTGTTTCACTTTAAGATGGTATCTTAAAGTTGATATGCGCCGATGATAAAAACGTTTGGTGCTGCAATACCAACAAGTTACCCTAGTTTTATTCAAAGTTCTGTCCTCGCAATCTCAGAATGTGTAACAAATGTGCGCCCTAATGTGTGTATATATATATATATATATATATATATATATATATATATATTTTTTTTTTTTTTTTTTTTTTTTTTTTTTTACAAACCCCAAAACCAGTGAAGTTGACACGTTGTGCAAACAAGACTGAAAAAGTTGAGGAATGCTCATCAATCACTTATTTGGAACATCCCACAGGTGAACATGCTAATTGGAAACAGGTGGGTGCCATGATTGGGTATAAAAACAGCTTCAATTAATTGCTCAGTCATTCACAAACAAGGATAGGGCGAGGGTCACCACTTTGTGAACAGATGCGTGAGCAAATTGTCGAACAGTTTAAGAACAATGTTTCTCAACGAGCTATTGCAAGGAATTTAGGGATTACACCATCTACGGTCTGAAATATCATCAAAAAATTCAGAGAATCTGTAGAAACCACTGCACGTAAGCGATGATATTACGGACCTTCAATCACTCAGGCCATACTGCATCAAAAGTGACATCAGTGTGTAAAGGATATCACCACATGGGCTCAGGAACACTTCAGAAAACCACTGTCAGTAATTACAGTTTGTCGCTACATCAGTAAGTGCAAGTTAAAACTCTCCTATGCAAAGCGAAAGCCATTTATGAACAACACCCAGAAACTCTGCCGGCTTTGCTGGGCCTGAGCTCATCTAAGATGGACTGATGCAAAGTGGAAAAGTGTTCTGTGGTCTGACGAGTCCACCATTCAAATTGTTTTTGGGAACTGCGAACGTGGTGTCCTCCGGACCAAAGAGGAAAATAACCATTCGGATTGTTATAGGCTTAAAGTTGAAAAGCCAGCATCTGTGATGGTATGGGGGTGTATTAGTGCCCAAGGCATGGGTAACTTACACATCTGTGAAGACACCATTAATGCTGAAAGGTACATACAGGTTTTGGAGCAACATATGTTGCCATCTAAGCAACGTTACCATGGACTGCTTATTACAGACAGACAATGCCAAGCCACTTGTTACAACAGCGTGGCTTCATAGTAAAAGAGTGCGGGTACTAGACTGGCCTGTCTGTAGTCCAGACCTGTCTCCCATTGAACATGTGTGGTGCATTTGTGGCTATACATGAAGCCACAACTGAGACCTCGGACTGTTGAACAACTTAAGCTGTACATCAAGCAAGAATGGGAAAGAATTCCACCTCAAAAGCTTAAAAAAATGGTCTCCTCAGTTCCCAAATGTTTACTGAGTGTTGCTAAAAGGAAAGGCCATGTAACACAGTGGTAAAAATGCCCCTGTGCCAACTTTTTTGCAATGTGTTGCTGCCATTAAATTCTAAGTTAATGATTATTTGCAAAAATAATTAAGTTTCTCAGTTTAAACATTAGATATCTTGTCTTTGCAAGCATATTCAATTGAATATAAGTAGAAACGGATTTGCAAATCATTGTATTCGGTTTATCTACAAATTACACAACGTGCCAACTTCACTGGTTTTGTATATGTGTATATATATATATATATATATATATATATATATATATATATATATATATATATATATGAATCATTTTTTGTTTGTTTTCCAAAGACAACGCTTTCCTAATGTCAACATTTACTTTTTTTTGTCATTGGGCTTCTTGCTGTTTTCTTAATTTTGGCTGGTGTTTTTTGTAACGTGCCTGGGGCCAATGACAAACTAATCACAAGCCACAGATGACCCCTGTGGCGCAATTTGAGCCCCCTGCTGTAGAAGCTAACTGTTTATGGCCACTATAGTCCTAGTACTGTAGCATATTTGTTCATCCTATGGTCACATAAAAAAAAAGTAAAAATTAAAGTACCACACTAGGTGTGGTGAAATTACCCTCTGCATTTGACCCATCCACTTGTTCCACCCCCTGGGAAGGGACGCGAGTCAGTTTATGTCAGTCCACTCGGAATTAGTAAAATCAGCTGTTCACTTGGCAGGTTTTTCCTTCCGCAGCTGTTTACTCCAAAGCAAGTGCAAGTACTCGTGCGTGTGTGGGTGTAACACTTTCTTCGACTTTGTGGCAAGGTATCCAGCAAGACGTGATGGCAATACAGACAGTATGACACGTCGCATGATCATGCACATGAGTGTGCATGTCCAAATATGCTGCATACCAACGCACTTCTTCCAAGCATGCCACGTATTGGGAAGTGTACTGGACTTGATTCCGGATGAGAGCATCTCATGCTGGCAAAATACTAATACTTTAGATGTCAATTGTAAGAGTTTGAGTGAGGTATTTTATTTTTACAGATCATCCACTTTCTGAGAACCAGAGCGCACCCTGTTATGCTGAAGCAGGTAAGCATGAGCAGTCGCGATTCATTTTTGACAACGGATGTCAATGCCTTCATTCGGGAGAGTCTTCACCTGACATCTCTGTGCTGCAGACACCAGTGCTTCCTCCAAGCATAACAGATCAGATCAGACTTTGGGAGCTGGAGAGAGATAGATTACAATTCACAGAGGGTGAGTGGATTTGTTAGTTTTGTTGTTTTTCATTTGTATTTATTCTCTTCTTTACTTGTCCTGTTCAGTATCTTAATCCTGCAGTGTAAGCCGGAGTTCTTAGATCGCAGATTTCTGACCGGGCATATGGTACAATACAGTCAGCAAGATAGGATGGAGCTAGACCATTTAGTATTTTATACGCAAGTAATAGAAATCTTAAGTGCACAGGAAGCCAGTGTAGGTGGGCCAGTATAGGCGTAATATGATCAAACTTTCCTGTTCTCGTCAAAATTCTAGCAGCCGCATTTTGTACCAACTGTAATCTTGTAATGCCAGACATAGGAAGACCCTAATCTCAGCACTGGTGGTGGACATAATGGGACAGATTTTAGCGATATTACGGAGATGAAAGAAGGCTGTTGTAGTAACACTCTTAATGTGTGATTAAACGATAGAGTTGGGTCGAAAATAAGGTAGAGGTTTGTATAATTGTTTTGTTGCTGAATTTTAAGGTGGTATCCTTAAGTAAGTGCCGATGTTTATCAGGACCAATAATCAACATTTCTGTTTTCTTTGCTTTAAGATGCAAAAAGTTGCTGGACATCCATTGTTTAATTTCATTAAGACACCCTTACAGATTACTACAATCCGGAGTGTTGGTCATCTTTAGGGACATGTAAAGTTGGGTGTCATCAGCACAACAGCGAAAGCTAACACTGTATTTGCGTATTATGCTGCCTCGCGGAGGCATATAGATGCTGAAGAGTGCAGGGTCAAAAACCGAACCCTCTGGGACTCCGCACGTTACCGTAACAAACTCCGAGGTCATGTTGTAGGGTTGGATATTGTTTACTTATGAAATACTCGTGCCAAATGGATGTTTTTGAAACAGCGCCAGTGCTTAAATACTGGCCGACCTAATATTTAAAAAAAAAAAGAAAAACATTCAAACAGAACAACAAATAGAAACTTTTTTTTTTTGCAGAATTTTGTAGCAGGTTAATTAGGGGCGTATCATAGTTAAATGCTGCTGATTTCGATAATGATCATCCAAGAGTGAGATCGGTCGATACCAATCACATTTTGACGTATTGACTGTAAACATTTTTCATGTAAAGTATTTTTCAGACCGTAGGGCGCACTGGATTATAAGGCGCACCGCCGATGAGCAGGTTTATTCTTGTATTTTCAGACAAAAGGCGCACTGGATTATGAGGCGCATTGAAGGGGTTATATTATGATTTTGTACATTTAAAACACTTCCTTGTGGCCTATATAACATGTAATGGTGGTTCTTTGGTCAGGATGTTGCATAGATTATGTTTTACAGACCATCTTCAAGCTGCTTTGTGACTGTCTCTTAAGGATACGCCATTTTGTGAGCGTTCTTTTTCATGTGGCACCACTTCGACAGCGTCTTCTCCCCGTCATCTTTGTTGTCCCGGTAGTTTTTAGCGCTTTCATAGTGAGTCTACTGACAGATGTAAGTTAGAACTGTACGCTACTTTATATTAGAAATGGCAACAATGAAGGTTGAATGCCCCACAACAAGAGAATAGAGGAAAAATAAGGAGTTTATGGACTGAGGCGTCGACGTGGACTACACATTTTTTGGACGTATGCAGATCCTAAATACGCAACAGCAGGCACCAATAGGTAAGAAAAGTTGGCTTTGCATAATATTGTGAAACAAAACGGCAGATAACATGTCTCTTATTAGGTCCCATATTGGGGTCCTTATACACACACTATAATAATACCCGTATAGGCGTGACCCCAAAAGGTACAAGCGGTAGAAAATGGATGGATGTTGAAGCACAGTATGTATGACTACGGTGGACGTAATCCTCCGACAATCCATTAAGCCGTGCTGCTTCGTAGTTTACCAAAGCTGTACTAAAACATTTTGACAGATTTTTGAGCACCATGTGTAATGTTCTATATTCTCAATGAAACATCAAAGTTTTGGGCTTGCCTGCTAGTGTCATCTCGTAGTCTACACGTGAGTGCGCCTTATAGTTTGAAAAATACGGTATTTACTGTAGTGCTGTTGACACTGACAATGTAACAGTAGCAATATTTAAAGAAGTTCCTTATTCTCTTTTTTTCATACAATTATTTGAGTAAATTTAAGTCAATAATACACAATAACTAAACAAAAGTAAAACCTATTATCTACTACCCATTTAAAACCGTTGTTTTTTTTCAAACTTAAAATTCCTCCTGTGTCCAGGGACATATTCTTTGTTTTTGTAAACATAAACAAAACGACAAAAACAATTTAGACAAAATAAAAATATTAATCTGATCATTCTGGTATTTATAATTTACTGATACTACCTTTAGTATGGACACTGCTGAGATTTGGAGCTAACTTAAGTATTTCCATACGCAGCGTGGAGCCGCTCCCTTCAGTTAATATTCGTCACTTACACTGCGGCAAATAAACTGCATTTCTTACTCGTAACATTATCACTGGAAGCATACTTGCCAACCCTCCCGAATTTTCCGGGAGACTCCCGAATTTCAGTGCCTCTCCCGAAAATCTCCCGGGACAACCATTCTCCCGAATTTCTCCCGATTTCCAGTCGGACTTAAGGCATGCCCCCTCCAGGTCCGTGCGGACCTGAGTGAGGACAGCCTGTTGTCACGTCCGCCTGGCCAACCAAAAAGTAACGACAGAACACTATACCGTATAGTGTTCTGTGGTTACTTTTTGGTTGGCCAATGGTTTACGTTGTATTGCGCACCCTGACGGCAAGTGTGGGAGTCGGTTCTGAAGTATGAATTAAAGAGACTTAACTTCGTCACCTCGCCTGGTTATTGACGCCAACCCAGAATATTACACTGCCCATACCTACGCTCCTTCAAAGACTGTGCTACTGGCTGCAAAGCATTGCACTTTCAAATACAACAATGAGTGGAGAGGAGTGTTGTGTGTGTATAAGTGTAAATAAATGAACACTGAAATTAAAGTATCTATTTTATTTATATGTATCTATATATAATAAAATACACATATATATATATATATATATATATATATATATATATATATATATATATATATATATATATATATATATATATATATATAGCTAGAATTCACCGAAAGTCAAGTATTTATTTATTATTTATATATATATATATATATATATATATATATATATATATATATATATATATATATATATATATATATATATATATATAAGAAATACTTAAATTTCAGTGAATTCTAGCTATAAATATACTCCTCCCCCCTTAACCCCGGCTCCGCCCCGCCCACCTCAACCCCCCCACCAAAATCTCCCGAATTTGGAGGTCTCAAGGTTGGCAAATATGACTGGAAGACAGAAGAATGAACTAGTTATATGTTACACACCGAGTAAGAGCAAGCAAGAGCAGACATGCTAATCGCTAAGCTAGCTTGGAACAACAACAAAAATAAGTGCTTAGTAAAGTTTTAGAAGTCAAGATTGACCCACGTTACAGCAGAAAGTCAGCAGCTATTAACAGGAAATTAACAAGTAGATTAATACAAATCACGAGAGAATAATATAACAGCAACCGTGGTGCTCTGTTGGTGTTTTGCACACAGAAGTACACGAAAGGGAAGAGCCGATCGATCCCAATGGTAGTATCTGTATATGATCAATATTACTAACAAGAGTAATAAAATCAATATTTTTATTTTCTCCATATATTTGTTGTCATTTTTGTTAATGTTTACAAACTCAGAGGCTAAATCCCAAACACAGGAGGATTTAAAAGAGTAAATGGTAGTTTTTGCGTTTTAGTTTTGGTGTATTATTGACTTTGTCTTGCGCAAACATTTGAATGTAATAAAAGAGAACAAGGAACTTGTTTAAATATTGTGTAGCACCCACCATAAATACATTTAAAACAGCTAATTTTTTTTACATGTGATTGGTATCGACCGATCTTTCTCATGGATGATTGGTAACAGAATTGGCAGCATAAAACCCTGATCAGAACACCCCTAATTCAAATGCATACATTACTCATAATTGAAGCAGAAACTGATGTATACTGAACAAAAATATAAACGCAACACTTGTTTTTGCTCCCATTTTTCATGAGTTGAACTCAAAAATCTAAAACTTTTACTATACACAAAATACCTAGTCCTCTCAAATATTGTTCACAAATCTGCCGAAATCTGCGTCGTTAGTAAGCACTTCTTTTTTGCCAAGATAATCCATCCCACCTCACAAGTGTGGCATATCAAGAAACTGATTAAACAGGATGGTTAGTGCACAGGTGTGCCTTAGGCTGGCTATAATAAAAGGCCACTCTGAAATGTGCAGTTTTGCTTTATTGGGGTCAGAAAAGCAGTCAGTATCTGGTGTGAACTCCATTTGCCTCACGCAGTGCAACACATCTCCTTCGCATAGAGTTGATCAGGTTGTTGTTTGTGGCCTGTGGAATGTTGGTCCACTCCTCTTCAATGGCTGTGCAAAGTTGCCTGATATTAGCAGAAACTGTAACACGCTGTCGTATACACCGATCCACAGCATCCCAAACATGCCCAATGGGTGACAAGTCTGGTGAGTATGCTGGCCATGCAAGACCTTGGAATGTTTTAAGCTTCCAGGAATTGTGTACAGATCCTTGCAACATGGGGCAGCACTGTCATGCTGCATGCTCAGGTCGAGACCCCGATGAGGACAACGAGCATGCAGATGAGATTCCATGAGACGGTTTCTCACAGTTTGTGCAGAAATTCTTTGGTAACGCAAACCAATTGTTGCAGCAGTTGCCTGGGTGGCTTTTGAGAGTGACATTTCAGACTGGTCTTTTATTGTAGGCAGCCTAAGGCACACCTGTGCAATAATCATGCTGTTTAATCAGCATCTTGATATGACACACCTGTGAGGTTGGATGGATTATCTTGGCAAAGGAGAAATGCTCTACTAACACAGATATAGACAGATTTGTGAACAATATTTGAGAGGAATAGGTATTTTGTGTATATAGTAAAAGTTTTAGATCTTTGAGTTCAACGCATGAAAAATGGGAGCAAAAACAAAAGTATTGTGTTTATATTTTTGTTCAGTGTAGCATTGTGGCAATTTTAGACTACCTTACAGGTAAAACAACTCGCTTGCCGTTAGTCATGACAGCTGAGTCTGTCTACAGCGTTTAAGAATCATATATTTACTGTGTATATATTTAGGCTGTGAATCTTTGGGCACCTCATGATTCCGATTCGATTCGCTTCTTGTGGGTAACAATTCGAATCAGAATCTTTCCTGGATTCAAAACGATTCTCGATTCAATATCAATAATTTTTTTTAATTGGGTGCCAGTTCTATAATTAGCTATATTCAACAATAGATAAACAGCTCTGATACATTTTTATATTACTTAAAAGAAAACTGTTTTTAAAAAAAAATACAATTTAATAAAACCAAATACAAATAAGGCAACAAGAGAAATATCCAACAGTTCTCTTTTCTAGAAGAAATCTGTACAGCAGATATGGGCATCTACATCAACAATATGATTTGCCTGAGAGGCTGGACAGGCCAGATTTAAAAAAAATGTGTATATATATATATATATATATATATATATGTGTGTGTATATATATATATATATATATATATATGTATATACATATACATATATATATATATATATATATATATATATATATATATATATATATATATATATATATATATATATATATATATATATCGATTAAGAATCGTTAGAAATAAGAATTGCGATTAATTTGAATTTTTTTTTTTTTTTTACACCCCTCGTTTTTATGTATAATTTTTTTTTTTTTCACTCCATTTGGTTTGGCTCTACTTGCGGTTCAAACATTTTTCCATTGACAAAAGCAGGTACGATGAGGCACTAGTCCTAAGATGTAATAACCAGTGTTTTTGTTTCCAGTTTATTTTCATCGACATTTATAGTATGGCACAAATCCACATACTATTTGCAGTTTAATGTTATAAAGCTTAAAATCCTTGTCTCTTTCAGGTGTGCTTTACAACCAGTTCCTCTCCCAGGCAGACTTTGAGGTGCTTCGAGACAGAGCTCAGGTTGGATTTAGATTATCCTTTTATGCATTAGAAACACACATACTATTAGTTATATCCTAATTGTACAATTAACTAATTATAGATGGCTTTTTGAACTGAACTGCATATTACCATAACTCTTAGTTTTAGTGTCCTGAAAGTCCTTTCGAGGCTCTTCCATTCTGATCACACTTTTTCTGAAAGACATTTTTTTTCATCTGATTAATCACACTTTTGAATTCGGACTAAAAGCGAGTAATCACAGGTTATTTCTCGCTTCCATTAATTAAAATATATTATATATAAATGCAGTTTTACTGTCAGTATATTAAACAGGAACATTGTCTTTATGTTTTACTTGAATTCACGTCATTTATTTGCGCAAACCTTGTAACACTGCAGTCCAGTCGGGGTTTATTTTGGAGTGAAATTACCAGCCCTAATTAATATTCAACATTTAATGTCCAATCGGTGAGGTGGAGAGAGAAGACACAGACGAGCCAGAGACAACATAAAAATTAAAAGGCAAGTGGACAGACACTGGTTCTGGATCTATTTTAGTTTTAGTTGAATACCCCTGTCAGAATGTTCTGGAAGAAGACAGTTTTAGATACCTGACATGACGACTCAGCACAACCCGATTAGAAACCTATCAGTTGTATTTTAACAACAAGATTTGTTTGTAGTCACAATGGAATTAAAATTAAGTAAAAAAAAAAATAATGTGTAGGTTTTGTTAGTCAATAATAAATTAATAACCGTATTTTCCGGACTGTAAGCCGCACCCACGGAATTGAAACATTTTTACATTTTCATATATTAGCCGCCGCGGATATATACCAGTACTTTGTGAAACTAGATATTTACCCCTAAAGATTTTGTAAATGTTCATTAACATACCTTACCGGTAATTGTTTCCTAATGATGCCTGTTTACACAGCAGTAAAATGACTGATCAAACAAAACTGAAAAGTGTTTGTCTTTATTCATCCTTTATGAAATAAATAAGATTTTGAACAGTTTCTAAAAGTGGATAATTTGAATGCATTGTTAGATTTCTTTGTTTAATCCATTTCATAATTTAGCTGTTAGCGAAGAAAAATCCACAGATTAGCCGCACTTTTGTATAAGATGCGAGGTTCAAAGTTTAGGGAAAAAAATATTGGCATATGGTCTGGAAAGTAAGGTAATTAAAACAGTTCAGTAATTGGACTATGAGCTCTGACTCTGTGCTTTTACTGCCATTTATGTCTATGAGTAAAATTAGTTTTACAATTTTTGTTGAAATCCTGTACTTGTTGAGGTTAAGGTTACAAGGAACACTGTAAAATAAATGTCGATAATAAATTCATAAAATCACAAGTTGATTCAATGTCATTGAAAAAGCCTCAAAACATTGCAGTTTTTGTCGCAACTTAAAGAAACAGCTGCCGCGAATTCAGGCTTTTATGCATCAACAGTCACAAATAAAGATCTGTCAAATCCTGGAGGGACTGGACAATGTTGCCTAAGAAACGAAAGGTTGCCTGGGGTTAATGTTAATGTAACGGATGCCAGTTAGCAACGTTCCCTCTCTCAATTGTGCACTGCTCACGCATCCTCTGCACACAGCAAATCTATACAGCTCACAAAATAAAATCCAATCTAAACTTTAAACACAATGAACACAACAATTTGTTCTGTAGGATTTTGCAGTGCAACTGTGAGTGACAGGTGACAATAAGCAGCCCTAAAAGGTAAAACAATGTTTATCAACACTATCAATCATTGTAACGTCTGTTGAGACGTTTTAAAGAGGTCCGGAATTACATCGATCACTTTATTGAGCAAAACTGTTTATATTCTGCCGTAACCACACCAAAGCATGAGTAAAGAACATATATCTAGAAAAACGGGTCATATTCTGCTGTACAAATCAGGCATAAACCAATTCTTTGTCATCTGTCATATCAACGCAGCTGCTCCTTCTTTCTCAGCGACAACAACACTAATAGCACTTCTCCACTGATGCATTTATGGCCACACAAAAAGTCAGAGAACTCCAACGCTTCACAAAATGTAAATGCCAGGTCGTGAACATCTGATGTTGCTGACATGAGATTTTGCGTTTGCTCAGTCACATGAAAAATTAAAGGGAACATTGCCAGTTAGTTATTATGTGCCTTAACACATCAGACAGTTGACACTTGTGATTTAGGGCTATATAAATAAACATTGATTGATTGATTGACATACACATTTTGCAATGAGCGGGAATTGTACAAAGTTGCAAGGCTGCTCACAATTCTTGCATGTATGGAGGAATTCACATTATAGAGTCTTTGAAGTCATGAATCTTAGAATGTGCGAGAATTGGCATAAATCGCAACATAGCGTAATCCTGGAGTGTCTGTTTGATTACACACTTTAATAACATGAGAGGCGCTTCGCTGCTGCATTACTGTTTCTTACCTGGAAACCAGCGGGTTTGATTGCCATTGATTAAAGGCAAGTTTCCTTTTAAACAGACAAGCTTCTGGCATAATTCTGGCTGAATATTTGACTACTCTTCTTGGCAGAATTGGTCAAGTTACTTTCCTGAAAATTGTTTCAGCCCTATTTAACAAATGTTTAAATAGGGCTGGGGCTTTGATTGTTATGTTCTATTATATTGTAATGCTGTCCACGGTCTGATTGCGTTTCTTTGCCACAGGGTCTGGACTGTCTGGTGTGGCAGGATGTGACTCACAGGGTGATGGTAGTGACACCGCACGGACACAGTGAGGTCAAGAGGTTCTGGAAACAACAGAAGAGTCACACATAACCAGTGAAGCGGACACATGACTGTTATCAAATCTGATGACATCAGCGGTTCTGGCGTACTGTTGTTTATCAGTGTCAATGGAGATTGTGGAAAGGACATGATCATTTTGTATTTTTCTAACAGTCTACTCCCATGTATTAATAATTAAATGTTGGTATAAATATGTATACTTGTATTTTATTATTTTTATCTGTGGTATATTGTGTATTAAATCAGATAATAATAATAATAATACAGTCATAATAATTATTTGTTCTATAATTGTTGAGACATTTCTTTCTCAATCTTGTTACAGACTCTACCCACGTTGTTTTGTTAAACAGTCAAAGGTCGAGTCTTCTGGAAGATTTCACCAGCATTCATTAAAATAGGTCACAGGTAAATGTTACAGCGTATGTCTCATTACCACATAATTCTGTCGATTGCGTACATCAAGTCTGCCAGAAGTGAGCACCGATCAATAATTCTTCACTCATCTTATAGTCAAGGAGCAAACAAATCCACTGAGCTAGAGAGTCTTCAAAGTTGGGGATGAGTCAAAGTTAAAAAAAAGCAACAACAGTTCTGAAGATTTGGGCCAGTCCAAGGCTATCGAGAGCATGAGTAGTTCCATCAGAAATAAATGAGGGGTACATGTATAAAAAAGGATGTGTATCAAAATAAAATGACTACAATTTACCAATATTAATAGATGGGGCTAGTTCCTCTTCTTAAAGAATTTAACCTTTGTACCATAGTACCATACCATACTACATGGTAATTGTTATATATTGTATATATGATATAAACATATAATATATCAGTACATATCATATACTGTACATATATTATGTAAATATTACGTATATATGTTATATTTTATATTGCTTTTAGTCTATGTTATACCTGCATTGTCCTTTCCATCTTTTCCATCATTTGTAACTGAGCTACTGTGTGGAACAATTTCCCTTGTGGATCATTAAAATTTGTCTAAGTCTAAGTTTATGTCTATAGAACTAACCAAAACGCACATTGACGCAATCCCAATGTCAAGATACAGCTACCCTGCACAATGACAGTTTTGGCATTAACTGTATGTTCAAAATAAAAATGAATTGTAGATATAATTTTAGACGCCTGGACTAATAGAACCACTTGGATTTAATTGAGCACATAGATAACTAAGTTTCAGTTACAGTGCATCCAGAAATAATTTACAGGGCTTCACTTTTTGCACAATTTATGTTGCAGCCTTATTCCAAAATGGAATAAAATTCATTTTTGTCCTCAAAATTGTAGACAAAATACCCCATAATGACAATGTGAAAGTTTTTTGGGCTCATTTTGAAATGCATCAAAAATTACTTGTATATAAGTATTCACAGCCTTTGCTTAATATTTTGTTTTGTTTGTTTTGTTTTGAAATGCATCAAAAATTACTTGTATATAAGTATTCACAGCCTTTGCTTAATATTTTGTTGATGCGCCTTTAGCAGCGATTACAGCCTCATGTATTATTGAATATCCGTAATCCGTGAAAGACAAAGTTGGACTTATTTGTGACATAATTGAGTGCCATGCTGTTGTGATTGTGATGCCAATGAGAGAAAAGATATGTTTGTTTGCAGTTTATTTCCTGCTACAAATATTAGTCTCATCTACAATTTATGTCTGCAGTTGTTTTTATGGTGTGAAGTTTAGATTGTGTCTCATTATTCAGCTATAAATGTCCCTGTTGTTTAGCAATGTTTGCTCATGGTCACCTCCCTGACTAGGCTAAGATGAATGCAGCAATGTACAGTGTCCTGGATGAAAACCAACACTTTCCATCCAATCTGATGGAGCTTGAAAGGTGCTGTTGTGTATTTTTTACCTAAGATAGTACACTATTCTTCAATCAATCAATCAATCAATCATGATTGATTGATTGATTGATTGATTGACTATTCTTAAAATTAAGAGTTTCCCAGATGGGTTATTCAGTTGAAAAGGGGACCCACTTATTATTCCCAGATTTAGCTGTCTGTCACCGCTGTCTGAAAAGTAACCTGTTGGGCCCAAAAGGCCAAGGAGTAGAAGGAGGAATGCAAAAACTCAAATTTAGTGAGAGAATATAAAAATTGCAACACATCTGAGATGGTCCCCATGGTGGGAGAATGGGATTGAGGGTCAGATGTCTCCCGACTCAACGAGTTTTGGGGCTCACGTACATATTGGACTCGTCACCTGCACAAATACGCCGGGGCTCGGTCCAGACAGGCTGGCACCCTGGCTAAGATCAAATAAGATGATGCAACTAATCTGCACAAGGGATGTACAGGTAAGGTTGGGTTTTTCTGTTGTACATTCGGACAGACTCTCTTCACAGGTTCCTGCAGGACCTGACACGAGGCTCGCTTGATCATTAAAGCTTTGTTCAGCAATTCCTCATCGGCGTCTTCTTGGCTCAGCACACCTCACACGGTCACTCTGTCCTGGGAGAGTGACACGGCCAGAAATATACAACAGTGCTGCAAAGAGGAATGGGTGTAGCTGCCCAAAGATAGGTGTTCCAAGCTTGTGGCATCAAATACAAAAATCGTATTGAAGTGTATTTCTGGTCTTGTCACCCCCCCCACCCCCCGGGCAGGAGGGCAACACGGCAATGCAATGTGTCTGGATCAAAAGAGACGGAGACGCTTTGCTGAACAAAAAGTTGCTTTATTACAAGCGAGTGTCATTAAACAGGTCTGCAGTACCCGGAGGAGCCTAGGTCAAAAAATGAAGGACTCCTATTTCATACTGACATACTTGTCCAGGGTGTACCCCGCCTTCCGCCCGATTGTAGCTGAGATAGGCTCCAGCGCCCCCCGCGACCCCGAAGGGAATAAGCGTTAGAAAATGGATGGATGGATGGATATATTGAATCATTATTATTTTTTGTATTGTTCCCACACTACAATTGCTTCTATGTGTCACTTTTGATTTTGGTTTTGTCACGGTTTACTTGCTTTTTTTTGGTGCCTTTTTTTAAATTTTTGTGCATCTGATCAAGCCATGAAAATGTGACTTTCTTCTTCTTTTTTTAAGTGTGAACGGTGGAGAGGTCCCCGGCAGGTGATATAGTGATCACTTCCTGAGGATCCTTGATGCAGAGGAATATACATCCATCTTGCTATGGTCTGGATCGTCTGCTGATCCTGAGCCAGTGCAGGATGGATGGATATATGCAATATCTGGGTACTTCTTCTAATAATGTCTATACTGTAAACCTTGAGTTGTTAAAGCCCAAGTGCACCCTCCCCTCAAGCGTGCATGTGAGTGTGGATGTGTGCATGTATGAAGGGTCTGAGTGAGCAAAGCATGATTGTCAAATGTGATTTTAACTGTAAAATTCAATACAATATATTTGCAAAAAAATATGAAGGACTCCTAACTGGCCAAGCCAAACCATCAGTTTTTATATTCCTCCTTTCTGTCTCTGGGTGTGTGTTCTAAGTCAGGAGAGCGCATCCTGACCATAAAAGGAGATGTTCATGTGTAAGTGTCTGGAAAACAACTGGTTTAAGTCATAACTCAAATGTTGGCATTGAGATAGACAGGTAGTTTTTTGTCTCAAGGATATGGTTATCACTTTCGCATTCCAAAGTCCCAATTAGAGCCTCTTTTCCTACGAGAAGTGATCCAATCCACCTGCGAATATTAAACTAAGGGGCCTTATCTATTTATGTGCTCAAACTGAAATACCACTATTTAATTAAACTTGGTGGTTTGCTTTCTCCAAGGTGACTATAAACATTCACCATATGTAGAACATAATATGAGTTAATCAATTCACTTCAGTATCGAACATGGAACACAGGGAACTAGCAACACAAGCAGCATTTAATAAGGCTTTGAAAAATCGGCTGCTAGGAAAACAAACCTGTAATCATAATCGATAGGCTACTGGTATAATATGAAAATGTATATTATGAAATACATATTTTATCAAATGTTTTATGTATTCATGAAATGTACAAGGTATATGTGTGGCGGTGAGTGTCTACAGCAGCCTTTGGCCCCTAAATCTTGGAATATTACATTGTTAATATTAAGAATAACTGTACTGTTTGGAGTGGGTTTGTCTTCATTTTAACATCAACTTGCCAGGTGAGGGGACTGGAGATGGAAAGTAGCCATATTCTCACATATGTACATGTGAAATATTCATTAATATATATTGTTTATAAATAAACTAAATCTCAACCTCAAAAAGATTTGAGTTTATGATTCTTACCAAATGTGCATCAACAAAGTATTGATTAAAAGCTATGAATACTTATATACTTGTGATTTGTATTTATTTTAATACTTTTTGAAAAACAAAATAAAAACTAATTTTCACATTGTCATTGTGGTGTATTTTGTGTAGAATTTTGAGAATGAAAATAGAATTGTTCCATTTTGGAGTAAGGCTGTAACACAGGGGTGTCCAAACTTTTCCCACTGAAGGCTGCACACTGAAAAATGAAATCATGCGGAGGCCATTTTGATATTCTCAAAACCATAACAATACTTATTGTAACCATTAGGGCTCCCCTTAATTTGGGTGAATGTTAAAGGTCTTTGGGACACAAAAGCGCCTCAGTCAATAAAGCGTCAAAAATAAGTCAAATCCTGATATACATTTTTTTCATTTCAACGCTTAAATATCTAAAGATAAACTTTAGAACTATCTTTTGACTTAAAGTTTATTTTTCTTACATTGTATGCTTTTTTGTCAACACTTTTTAATGGGAAAAACAACATATATAATATTTCCCCCAAAAAATGTTCAAAGAGGAACATTGAATGTGAAGTAATTGGAACCGTATATAGGTAAATCATTCATAACAATATTGGTTTTGGTTCATAATTTTTTTTTAACAATGACATTGAAAAAAAATCAGACTTAAGGTATCGGCAAACCAAGACGCTCTCACTCTTAAAAGGGGTAAAAATAAGTCATGCATCAATGTATAATATTTTTACTTTCAACTCTTAAATCTCAAAGTCAACTTCAGATGTATCTATCAATTATAAGTATTTACTATTTTTGGAGCAATCACAGTTTGCAAGTAAGCTGCCTGTGTGGTAGTTTTGTGCTATTGGTGTCAATATTGTAAAAAATGTTAGTTACATTACACCTGTTTGCTCTTTTATTGTGTGAATGCTCCAAAGCATTACACAAATGGTTTTCAACATCAAAATTCATCTATTCATTCTTCTTCTTCTCCAGATTTTGGCGCGCTCTACCTTGCACATTTTGTATCCCATTCAAACCGTTCCAACTTCAAACTTTGCAGTCTATTTGGGTATTGCGGGCTTTCCCTTGACCAAAAATTCCCAGAGTTCCCAGAATTCCCGATTTTACGGGACATTTTTCCCATTCAAAATGATTTGGCCATTTTTCAAACTTCCACCATTTCCACATTTTTCAACCGATTCAAACCATTACACCTTCAACATATTCCACTCATCTTGCACATTCAAACTATATTTTTTTTAAGTTAAAAAAAAATCCAGGAATTCATGGAATTCCCCCTTTTTTAAAAAAAACTTTTTGACCCTTTTTTCTGGCGACGACTCCTCCCACATTTTTCAACCCACGTTAACCGTTCCACTGTCTTAATCGGGACAAAAAACAAAGTTGTTTTTTGAACTGGAAAAATGTCCTGTTTTCCCGAAATTCCTTAATACCATTTAAAAATGTTACTACAGCAACATTTCTCGACCGATTAAAAAAATTCCAACACCAACCATTTCAACTCGTTCAGAACATTCAAGTCTTTTAACACTGTCCAAAAAATTCCGGCTTTTACCGAAATTCCCATGAAATTCTGATTGAAATGAATGGGACATTTTTCAAAGTTCCACAATACCCACTTTTTTTTTATCCAATTCAAACCGCTCCAACTTCAAAATATTCCGCCTGTTCAAAATTGTGTGCTCTCCTTCAACAATTTTAAAGAATTCCCGGATTTCCAATAATTTCCAATTTTCAGGGACATTTTTCCCATTCAAAATGAATTGTCCATTGTTTTAACTTCCACAATTTCCACATTTTTCAACCGATTCAAACCATTCCAACATCAACACATTCCATTCATCCGGGACGTTCAAACCAACACTTTCCCAAGTTCGGAACCAAATTCCGTTTTTCTTGGAAATTCAAACCTTTCAACATTCAAACTATTCTTACATTCATACTAGTGTTGTCCCGATACCAATATTTTGGTACTGGTACCGGTACTAAAATTATTTCAATATTTTTTGGTACTTTTCGATACTTTTCTAAATAAAGGGGACAACAAAAAATTGCATTATTGGCTATATTTGAACAAAAAAATCTTACATTAAATATATGTTTCTTATTGCAAGTTTGTCCTTAAATAAAATAGTGAACATACAAGACAACTTGTCTTTTAGTAGTAAGTAAACAAACAAAGGCTCCTAATTAGTTTGCTGACATTTGCAGTAACAAATCGTGTCATTTTCCATTCTATTATTTTGTCAAAATTATTAGGGACAAGTGGTAGAAAATGAATTATTCATCTACTTGTTCATTTACTGTTAATATCTGCTTACTTTCTCTTTTAACATGTTCTATCTACACTTCTGTTAAAATGTAATAATCACTTATTCTTCTGTTATTTGATACTTTACATTAGTTTTGGATGACACCACAAATGTGGGTATCAATCCGATACCAAGTAGTTACAGGACCATACATTGGTCATATTCAAAGTCCTCATGTGTCCAGGGACATATTTCCTGAGTTTATAAACATAATATGAATTAAAAAAAAACGAAAGAAGATGTTGTGATGCCAAAAAATATCGACGTAACCATAGTAGTATCGACTAAAAACGCTCTTATACTTGGTATCATTACAGTGGTTGTCAGGTGTAGATCCACCAATGGCGTTTGTTTACATTTAGACGCCGGTGAGCTACGGTGTGTAGTGAAGAAGGTTTAGCTATTCCTCTTCCTGCAGGGATGATACTTGTAAGAATGTATTTTATTTGTCGCCGTGGATGCGAGGGTTAGTGATTTAGAAGTAGCTAAAACACAGCCTAATGCGGATGCATGTTAGTTGCTAGCTAGCTAGCCTTGTCTTAAAGCACCTCTTCCTGAGGGTGTTTCAGTGTTATAGCTTTACCTTTATCGTTAGTTTTTAAGCCAAAATGCGTTTATTCTCCCTTTTCTGTCTACACACTGTGTCTGCTTGTAAGTACTCCGTGATTGTGCGCTGCCGAACATGCTCCTCTGCTCGTAAACACGACGTGAGGACGACGGGAAGGTGGCGGACCGGTACTTTTCAGAGGCAGTATAGTACCGAATATGATTAATTAGTATTGCGGTACTATACTAATACCGGTATACCGTACAACCCTAATCCATACTACATTCTGTCAGCATTTCAGTTCAACTTCAGCATTGGAGCATTTAGTGGCGGCATGGCGTAGTGGGTAGAGCAACCGTGCCAGAAACCTGAGGGTTGCAGGTTCGCTCCCCGCCTCTTACCATCCAAAAATCGCTGCCGTTGTGTCCTTGGGCGGGACACTTCACCCTTTGCCCCCGGTGCCACTCACACCGGTGAATTGAATGATGAGTGATAGGTGGTGGTCGGAGGGGCCGTTGGCGCAAATTGCAGCCACGCTTCCGTCAGTCTACCCCAGGGCAGCTGTGGCTATGAAAGTAGCTTACCACCACCAGGTGTGAATGATTGATGGGTTCTACATGTAAAGCGACTTTGGGTACTTAGAAAAGCGCTATATAAATCCCAGTTATTATTCAAACGCAATTCCTTCAGGAATTGCCTCATCTCGTTCCACTTGTTAATGTTTTTTATTTTGTAGTATTATTTTTTAAATGTGCCGCAAGCTGTTATAACATTATCTCCGGGCCGCAAATGGCAGCCGGGCCACACTTTGGACACACCTACTGTAACGTAAGGCATGAAAAAAGTAAAGTGCTGTGAATCATTCCGGATGCACTGTAAGTCATTTAACCCAAACTGATGCAACAAGTATCACATTATTTTTTCATTTATGGTACTATGTGTTAGGGGTGTGGGAAAAAAATGATTCGAATTCAAATCGCCATTCTCACGTTGTATGATTCAGTATCGATTCTCATTTTTTAAAAATCGATTTTCTTTTTTTTTTCTTTTTTATTAATCAATTCAACAAAACAATACACAGCAATACCATAAAAATGCAATCCAATTCCAAAACCAAACCCGACCCAGCAACACTCAGAACAGCAATAAACAGAGCAGTTGAGAGGAGACACAAACACGACACAGAACAATCCAAAAGTAGTGAAACAAAAATGAATATGATCAACAACAGTATCAATATTAGTAACAATTTCAACATAGCAGTGATTAAAAATCCCTCATTGACATTATCATTAGACATTTATAAAAAAAATAAAAAAATAAAAATGAACAATAGTGTTTTGGTTCATTTAATAGTTAAAACAAATTTACATTATTGCAATCAGTTGATAAATCATTGCCTTTACAATTATAAAAGCTTTTTACAAAAATCTACTACTCTGCTTGCATGTCAGCAGACTGGGGTAGATCCTGCTGAAATCCTATAGAGAATTGTTTTGAATCGGAAAAATATCGTTGTTGAATCGAGAATCGATTTATAATCGAATCGTGACCCCAAGAATCGATATTGAATCGAATCGTGGGACACCCAAAGATTCGCAGCCCTACTATGTGTGTAATTTAATATAAGCCATTTTGAAATCATTCTGTGCCCCATAGATGCCACCCTTGCCTGTCCTCCACCATGTGTGAGAGGATGACGTTCAAGATCCCTCGCTGCGCAGTTGTATTACATTGTTTTAGAGGGCAACAAATGCAAAGCGACATTTTTTTTTTTTATTGTCAATTTGCTCTCGGCACCTCCGAGAGAAGACGGGAAGCTTGTTGGCATGTAGCACGTTTGGCTAGCGTTGGCAGGACGGAGCGGTCTCGCCAAACAACTCGTCGCTGAGTCGCAGCGTGGAAGAAAGCAAAGGTCGCCTGAAAAATCTTGTTTTTTGTGGAGGAACTCACGCGGTCCGAACGCTAGGCGACAGGCCGCGTATGGAGCCCGGGACCTCGCGTGAAACTCGGACCGACGCAGGGTGCCATAAACGGGCGGACATGCGAGAGAACACGCCGGGGGAGGAGGCGAAAGGCGGGAATGGCGGCACGGTGATGCTCAGGCGAAGAGGCGGAGACGAAGCTGTAATGTTGAAGGATGAGAAATGTGAATATGGCGGAGAGGTTGAGGACCAGGTGAAACGTGGTGATGAGGATGTTGGTAAATACGAGGAGGAGCTGGACCCGAGAATTCAGGTAGGAATCAATGAGACATTTTGTATGCAAAATTTGAATCAATGTTACGTATTTCAAACGCCTTCTATTCTACTAAAAATCCTCTGGCTCATCAAGACAAAATGCTGCAGTGTTTAGCATCACAAACACCTCACTTAATACCCTCCTCTAGATGTATTTGTTCTTCAGAAATAACCTTTTTCCTAAGCCAAAGTATTATTGGATCATTCGACTTTCTCCCAATGTTAAAGTTTGGTGATGTCAAGATAGTGCATGGGTGTCAAACTCTGGCCCGCGGGCCAAATTTGGTCCGCCGTGTAATTTCATTTGGCCCTTGAGGCAATATCAAATTAACATTAGAGCTGGCCCGCCCGCCGGTATTATACAGCGGCGGTGCCGCTGTAACACCGCATTCACCGCTAATACTCATACTTGCCAGGGCAACCATTCTCCCAAATTTCTCCCGATTTCCACCTGGACAACAATATTGGGGGCGTGCCTTAAAGGCACCGCCTTTAGCGTCCTCTATAACCTGTCGTCACGTCTGCTTTTCCTTCATACAAACAGCGTGCCGACCCCTGTCACATGATATATGCGGCTTCTACACACACATAAGTGAATGCAAGCATACTTGATCAACAGCCATACAGGTCACACTGAGGATGGCCGCATAAACAACTTTAACACTGTTACTAATATGCGCCACACTGTGAAACCACGCCAAACAAGAATGTCAAACACATTTCGGGAGAACATCCGCACCGTAACACAACATAAACACAACAGAACAAATACCCAGAACCCCTTGCAGCACTAACTCTTCCGGGACGCCCCCCCCCCCCCACCCGCTACCACCAATCCCCGCCCCCCCAACCCCGCCCACCTGAGCCCCGACATTAATGAACTAGCATCCCAGAAAAGATGCCAGGTATCTGGCTTAGGCACATCAGATTAGATCAGTATGTCGCAAACTGAGCAGTAAAAAGGCTTGAATGGTTGATTTATTCATTTTTCTTTTATTTTCAAACGTATTAGCCTGCGGAAAAAGTTAATGTTGATATTTACCTCAGAAGGCTGCGAATAGAAAAGAGGCATTCAATTTTTATTTAAATTGTATTTGATATGCCATTGATATTTTTGAATTATTAGTATTATTATTTGAAACTTGATTTTGCATGTCACTATAAAGTTATGTAAGCCTTGCTTGTTCACTATTCAATGCAAAACTTGTTTGGGTCCCTATTAAAAGGTTAATTTGTTCAACCTTGGCCCGCGGCTTTGTTCAGTTTTAAATTTTGGCCCACTCTGTATTTGAGTTTGACACCCCTGAGATAGTGTTTTCCACAGATTGGCAACCTATTAGTGGCGGCGCAGGTGTGGTCAGGGACAGTGTCAATATGACGTCATCGTATATTTGCCTAATTGGCTATGATGTATGTATTTTCTTAAAAAGCTAAAAAAAGAAGAAGTATACATATAGTACAGGCCAAAACTTTGGACACACCTTCTCATTCTATGCGTTTTTTTATTTTCATGACTATTTACATTGTAGATTGTCACTGTAGGCATCAAAACTATGAATGAACCACAGTGCAGTTATGTACTTAACAAAAAAAGGTGAAATAATTAAAAACATGTTTTATATTCTAGTTTCTTCAAAATATCCACCCTTTGCTCTGACTACTGCTTTGCACACTCTTGGCATTCTCTCGATGAGCTTCATGGTTTTGATGCCTTCAGTGACAATCTACAATGTAAATAGTCATGAAAATAGAGAAAACACATTGAAATGAGAAGGTGTGTCCAAACTTTTGGCCAGTACTGTATATTTAAAGGCAAATATGTGTTCGTATCAACTTATCTTTTTCTTGTTATATCATATCATTTTGCTGTATTTGTCAATTGTTGCTGCTTATTTTATTACGAGGATATAACACAGGTTGTACTTTGTACACCCCTGGAAAACTTACAAACTGGAAGTTCTTTATTGATAGTCTCCACAATGCAGTTACTGTAACTCTAACAGTGGTCGGTAGAGTAGCCAGAAATTGTATCCAAGTAAGAATACCGTTACCTTAGATGAATAGAGTAAAAGTAAAAAGCAGTCATCCAACCTGTGTTAATTTTGACAGTAGTTGTTAATTTAATTGTAGTCATAGTATTTTGACGAAAATGTATTTTAGTTTTAGTCATCTAAATTGATTTAGTTTTATTCCACTAAATTACTCAACATTTTAGTCGACTAAAATTATAGTAAATTCTGTCGACTAAAATACAAAGTACAAAGGCTATAACTACATTGAGTGTGCACAATTGGTGCCTTGGCCACTGTCCCGGCTCATATTTTAGGGCACCAAGGCACGTTAGAAGGGCACCAAACATTATTTTCTTTCGAGGCAGGGGCTCCAAAGCATCCATATATATGTATGAGATCTAGGGCTGGCAATAAAGGCAAAAGTAATAATTAAGATTATTGTTATCAATACTGAAATCATGATTACTGATTGAGAGGTAAATCAGTGTTGGGGTGTGAACCATCATGTAATTTGTAATGTCTAACAAAAAGGCTATAGATAAATGTTATCCATATATCTAAATACAAATATATATTTTTAAAATTCTTTAATAATATCAACTTGTCAGCTTTTTGTCATTACATGAAGCCTTTATCTATATTTTGACATTTTGATAGAGGTAGGTATTTATTTAAATTTTTTTTTTTTTTTTTTTTTTAAGTTTTGTACATTTATATGTACATGTAGATGCTGTATTGGGACAGATCCATTAAGAGTTTGAACAGAATTAACTTATAGGTCTTATAGGAATTAACTATACACAATAAAACATTAACAAAATGCTGTGTCACATGAATGTTTTTTGAAGTAATACCTTTGTGACATGAAAACAAACCAAGTAATGGCGTTTACTTTTGAATATCCAAATAAAACGCAAAGCAGTTTGGCTAATGAAGATTAAGTCTAATAAACAAGATTTGTTCTTTTCAAACGCCTCCTAGTGGTTCAGTACAACAATTTGGCCAACAAAAAAAACAGGAGTGACACCCCACACATCGAATACACAATCTTCGCAGCCTGCATTCAGTTTGATGAGATGACAAATCATTTTAGCTAGTACTGATGTTATTTGAACACTGACTGCGGTGACATGGGCATATCCAAACGTTTTTGGTCCCCTGCTGTTCAGTTTTCCAATTGTTAGGTTTACGGTAGGGCTTGGCGATATATCGATATACTCGATATATCGCGGGTTTGTCTCTGTGCGATACAGAAAGCTGCGGGCATTACACTGCATGCGTTTCCCACTCTTTCTTGTCTCTCCTTCTCAGAGATTTAAACAAGCGCACCTTCTTACATACGTCACGTGTGCAACGTCACACGCTGCCGCGGAGCAGTGAGGTAGCGACATGGTAACGTTAGCTTTGGTACGAGTGGTAATACGAGAGAGAGAAGGTGCGAATCTGGTAACAAATGGAGGAACAATTAATTACCACGAAAACAGCACGGGATCCATCGTCCCGCGGTGGTTTGGCTTCAAGCGTGAATATGTTCAACATTTATGCGGCACAAGCGTTGCTACAAAAAGTAGCAGCACTGCTAATGTAGCATCATTTGAAAAGTCACCCGCTAGAGAGTGCTTGAAACTCTGCATGTCAACATCTACGGCCGGTGCCACACCAACAAAATGCCGAAGCAACTATTTCCAGTATGAAAAAAAAAAGTCAACAACAGAAGGAGATAATGTCCGCAGGAACCTATTATGCAGCTCATTTTTATTTGACAGTTATTGAAATATCTTGTGTGACATCATGCACAAAAGTGCACTTTATTTGTTTTTAACTATTGTAGTGGCGTTCTATACAAAAAGTACACTTTAATTTAGTGTTGTTTTGATATGTCATCTTGGTGACATCATTCACAAAGTGCACTTATAGCTTGTTTTAAAATATCTCTGACAATCTTGCACTTTCTGTTTTGGAAATGACATGAATGTCTGTGCCACTGCATAATAACTGTTTAATAAATACAGTTTTGGTAAATTGACTTAGTTGTGATTTCCCTCTCTGCATGAAAGTTAAAAATAAGCATATATTAATGAAGTATGAACAAGAATGTTTTAATGTAGACACACAGAATCATCATACTGGTGTGATTATATGCATCAAGTGTTATTTCGAGGCTAAGGCAAAATATCGAGATATATATCGTGTATCGTGACATGGCCTAAAAATATCGAGATATTAATAAAAGGCCATATCGCCCAGCCCTAGTTTACGGTGTTTACATGCGCTGCGAGAACTAGCGTATGCTGTTTACATGTGAAGTAGGGGTCACTAGCAGAAAGCCTATAAATAGATTACATTATGGCTTCAGTGTGTGTGTGTTAGCGCCTAGGGTTAGTATTTGGCTTGTTCTAAAATGGTTTTACTTTTGCTAGCAAGTTGGATAATGTTAGCCAAACCTACTGGTGGTCGTCGTCGACAACGTGGCCGCCCTCGAAGCCGACATCCACTCCGCTTGACTCCTCTGCTGCCAAGGTCAGCGGTCTATTCCCCAATAATTCGTCCATTAGGTCGTAATGGACAAATTCGACAGGATTCCAGCCGCTGGTGTTGTTCTGTTTTTTGGCCTTATAGTATGCCATCTTGAGCGTTGGACACTTAACCTGCTCGGTTGTCCGAACATAGCCAGCATCACGCAAGTCTTCACACACATTTTTATAAATGTCACCGTTCCTGTGCTTTCTTCCATCTATATGCGCCATAATGTTAAGTTCTTTCAGAATGCTAAGGCAGACCGTAGTCTCCTCGTCACACCAGTAATGCTGACTTTTGCTCGCCATGCTGTTTGTTTGTATTTCTCCTTCTCCTTCCTCCTTCTCATGTCTCTCCCGCTTCGCTTTTGAAGTGTCACTCGACGTAACACCGTAAACGTGATGACGTTCCGTCCGATGTCAGAGTAAACAGGTCTCGGGTGTATACATGTGTGATTAAACGATTGTGGACAGGCGTACCTCAGCAGTCCAAAACGGTTCCTCCGCACATAGGTTGGGGCCCGGAACGGTTGATTTCACGCGTTTACATGTGCAGTGCAAACCTTTTTCCCCAAGGGAAAACTGAACAGCACGGGACCAAAAAAATTTGGAAATGTACATGTAACCAGGCTCACTAATACAGTTTGCAGTTAAATAACGGACGAGTGAGCATCCCAGTAAACAAACTAAAGACTTTATAAACAAGTTGTGACAACGTTCACGACACATCACCTGCTGCATGTTTCCTCACCTCATTAACTCTCAGTCACAGCAGCTGATGGACGCTGTGTTGAGGAAATAAAAGCAACATCAAATAGTTTTCTCCTTCGCTGTATACTTGTAGTGTGGGGACAAGTGCGTCTGTCTCCAATAATGTCCACAACTGTCGCCATCTAACAGCAGTGCGCTCTTTAACGCATGCCGGGGAAAGCGAGGGAAAAATGGCGTTAAACCAAGCACTTGGCTCCGTTTACTCCGAGAGGAACTCTCCGGAGCAAAGTCTGTGTAGTTTGTCCGCCATTATTATCAAGCCAAACGACGCTAGTGCGCATGCGGCTGACTTTCTGTTGCCTAAAATGCATTAATAAATGACTGTTTTTCGGTAATTAAAAAATTAGACGGTATTACTAACCGTCTGGAATTTTATCGCAAATTATCATTACACTGTGTACCGTTACATCCCTAGTCCATTAACAAGTAAAATGTCAAGGGCGTTCACGGCATGTTCTTGCCGCCGACGCTGGTCAATTTTTTTGGCCATTACGGCAAGTCACGAGGGCGGTCGCGCCACTTGCCGTGGTTGCTGTGGTTAAATTTGAGCCCTTTATGTGTGTGTGTGTGTGTGTGTGTATATATATATATATATATATATATATATATATATATATATATATACTGTATATATATATATATATATATATATATATATATATATATATATATATATATATATATATATATATATACAGTGTTGGCGCTAGGAATTTTCAAAATGGGGTTCCAGGGACCCCATCAAGTCATAAATAAACATAGGGTCCCACAGTAAATTTTTGGGGTCCCAATTTTTTGTAACCGTTTTGAAAACAAAAGATAAATGTATGCATTATCCTGTTAAAAGGTTGTCATAAATGTTCATTAAAAAAATAATACAAAAAAACCCACATTTTTATGCATATGTAAATGTATTGGGGACGGCGTGGCGCAGTTGGGAGAGTGGCCGTGCCAGCAACCTGAGGGTTGCTGGTTCGATCCCCACCTTCTACCATCCTAGTCACGTCCGTTGTGTCCTTGAACAAGACACTTCACCCTTGCTCCTGATTGGTCGCGGTTAGCGCCTTGCATGGCAGCTCCCGCCATCAGTGTGTGAATGTGTGTGTGAATTGGTGAATGTGGAAATAGTATCAAAGCGCTTTGATTACCTTGAAGGTAGAAAAGTGCTATACAAGTATAACCCATTTACCATTTATTTACCATTTATTCAGTTATACACGTTCATTCACTTACTTCTTTCCTTCATGGATCTAAACCTTACCGCTGCCAGTAGTTTTTTTATATTTGTATTTAATAAGTTTTAGGTGTATTTATTTCAGAATCAAAGTGTAAAAAGTTTTTTGCTTCGATCATGAAATGATGATAATGGTGTGACAGGCCATACATACATTATTTATTTAACGCTTAAATCTCTAGAGCAGGGGTGCTCACACTTTTTCTGCAGGCGAGCTACTTTTTAATTGATCAAGTCGTGGGGATCTACCTCATTCATATATATAATTTATATTTACTTATTTATGAAATATATGTTTTTGTTAATAAGTTAAAGGTGTTTAATAATAATGCAAGCAGCATGTTTAACACATATAGTTAATATTGTTAATAAATTAAAGGTGTTTAATGATAATGCAATCATGTTTAACACATAGTTAATATTGTTAATAAATTAAAGTTGTTTAATGATAATACAAGAATGTTTAATACATATAGTTAATATTGTTAATAAATTAAAGGTGTTTAATGATAATACAAGTATGTTTAATACATATAGTTAATATTGTTAACAAGTTAAAGGTGTTTAAAGATAATACAAGCATGTTTAATACATATAGTTAATATTGTTAACAAGTTAAAGGTGTTTAATGATAATACAAGCATGTTTAATACATATAGTTAATATTATTAATAAGTTAAAGGTGTTTAAAGATAATACAAGCATGTTTAACACATGTAGTTAATATTGTTAACAAGTTAAAGGTGTTTAATGATAATACAAGCATGTTTAACACATATAGTTAATATTGTTAATAAGTTAAAGGTGTTTAAAGATAATGCAATCATGTTTAACACATATAGTTAATATTGTTAACAAGTTAAGGTGTTTAAAGATAATACAGGCATGTTTAACACATATAGATTCCTTTCTTTCATGAAGACAAGAATATAAGTTGGTGTATTACCTGATTCTGATGACTTGCATTGATTGGAATCAGACAGTGGTGCTAAAAACGTCCGCATTTTCGAATGGAGGAGAAAAAAGTCCTCCTTTCTGTCCAATACCACATGAAAGTGGTTGGTTTTTGGCATCTTGTTTGTCCAGCTTCCGTACTCCTTTGTATACACTTTACAAGAAATACATTGTCGGCAAACTCCGTAGCTTGCTAGCTTGTGCACGCCAGCTTTCTGAGACTCTTGTTTTGTTAGCGCAACTGTGCAGTCGGTCTTTGGAGTTTTGACAACAGGTACGGCGCCAGAGTCTGTTGAAATAAAGTGTTTCTCGCCTTCCAGTCGGTACTTTTAATGAGCTGGCAGCAGCCAGCGTCATCTCAGAAGACCCTCGGGTGCCGTGAATGTCAATCAAGTGACGAAAGTGATGTCATAGTGAAGATTTATGATCGCTCATTTTTAGGACTATTTTTTTAATGCCTGGCTGGTGATCGACTGACACACCCTCCGAGATCGACCGGTAGCTCGCGATCGACGTAATGAGCACCCCTGCTCTAGAGTCTACGTCAACTTCAGATCTATCTGTCAATTCTAAGTTTGTGTTTTTTAACGTTGTTTTTTGTTTGTTTGTTTGTTTGTTTTCTGCCCTTTTTCATAAAGGAAACTATGTTGTTGTTTTTTACTGCAAAGCTGTTTACAAGAAGGGCATGAGCAGACTCTTTTTCCTGAGGAAGCTTAGGTCCTTTAATGTGTGCAACAAGCTTTTGGAGATATTTTATCAGTCTGTTGTGGCCAGTGCCCTGTACTTTGCAGTGGTTTGTTGGGGGAGCAGCACCAGCAAAAGGGACTCAAACCGGATTGATAAACTGATCCGAAAAGACGGCCAAACTATTGGCACGCAGTTGGAGGTGTTTGTGTCAGTGAGGGACAGGAGGACACTGGACAAACTGCTGGCCATCATGGACAATCATGCCCACCCACTCCACCTGACAATTGAGGGACAGTGCAGTTCATACTCCAACAGGCTCCTTCAGCTTCCTTCCCGCACTGTGCGATTCAAGAACTCCTTCATTCCACACTCCATCCAGCTGTATAATCACTCACCATACAGCAATAGATGATATCTGCCTATTACCTGACACCTTCTATGTTAGATACTTGTCTTTGTTTTTAATGTCTATTTCGATTTTCTGCTGGGTCTACTCTCTATTTTATGCTGCTGCTGTCACTTGTACTGTAATATTGTACATGGTAATTGTTATATATTGTATATATGTTATAGACATAATATATCTGTATATATAATATACTGTACACGTATTATGTATGTATTCGTATATATGAATGTTAATAGATGTTGAACAATTCCCTTGTGGATCATTAAAGTTTGTCTAAGTCTAAGTTAAAGAAAATTATGTTTTTTTTTGCCAAACACACAAAATATGCAAAATCTTCCACAAAAATATTTTTCAAAGTGGAATATTTGATGTGAAGTAATCGGAGCCTTGGATAGGTCAAAAATTCATAAAAACATTGATTTTCATTCGATATTATGTTTTGAGCAATGACAGTTTTAAAGAAAAAAAACAGCTTTGTTTTATTAGTGAACATTGCAACTTTTTCTAAATTACGTTTCATTTGTAAGCTTTTTTTATTCACTTTAGTTATGTTTTTGTTTATTTTAATAGTATTTTTAGAATGTGCTGTGGGCCTTTAAAACATTAGCTGTGGGCCGCAAATGGGCTACGTGCCACACTTTTGACACCCCTGATATAGATAATAAAAAATGTTATCTAATAAGTCTATCGATAAAAAGCAGAGCATGACGACGCATGCGCGTTTATCATAACGGACAGTCAGCATCTCTGCTTCAGGAAACAATGACGGTGATGACGTTACTGTCAGCGATGCGAGCGACACTTGCTAACTTGTCAGCCACTTCTCCAAGAGACTCCTTTTGAACACTACTTGCACATTAACACTTCAAAAGGCACATATTCGCACCGTTTGTTAACCTACAAAGTATGTTTCTGGGGCGGAGGAGTCTGGTCGGGTCCTGGTTAGCTTGAAGCTAACAGCTAGCGTGTCTCCATCCTTGAACAATGTCGCTTCAGCAGGAGATAAAAGTTAAGTTTCCATGGACTCTCAAAGACTAAACAAGTCATTTACTGGAGACACGGCATAGGATGAAGTTAAAAAGGTTGACTTTACACTCACCTTAGTGTTCACCATGAAGTCTTTCTTTTGACAGCCCCTCGCGGTAAAGTTGTATTTGTGATTGAAAAAACTTTCGGCGAATCAAAATTTCCGACCAATAAAAACGCATAACGGGGACGGAAATTTGATCCGGCAAATATAAACTAAACAAAACACAGGCGGAAAGCGATAATCGATCAAATAAAATAAAAAAAACAAGCAAACCGGGCAGTAAAAAAAAAGAAAAAATCTGCCTCGGGTGGGAAAGAGTGCATTAACGCCAACACTGTATGTATATATATATATCATACATACAGATATGATTTATTGAAAAAAAAAATGCCTACTGTGTCTTGCCAGATTTTGTATTTCTCAGTAATACAGAATTTGTATTCCTGCTTTAGGAGTACTTGCATTCAGAGGAGGAGCTACACTCCCATGTTTAGATAACAGTTTCACGCATAAATAACACAAAATGTGTTATGTAGCGGAGGTACTGGCAGACCCAGCTGCCGGGGAAAAGCGGGTTCGAGCCCGCGCCGTGACAAAATGTGGATTGTTATGATCATGCTTTAATTGTTTAAGATGTTTGGTAAAATCCACCCATCCATCCATTTTCTACCACTAGTGTTGGGGGTCCATGGAGGCAATTAAGTTAAAAAACATCGAGCCCATCACATCAAAAATATATCTTCTCACTGGTAATACTCCAGGACTACAACTGGATCGAACAGTGTTAGAGTTGTAATCATCCAAATATGATTAGCAGCAAAGTGGACGCCCGTCAACGTTGTGGCTCGGAGAGCGAACAGAGGCGACAACAAGTAAGGTAATATATTCACACGATAAACTACGAATGTTTACACTTATAGAAATTAGACAACATTGCACACACGAAACATTGCAAAAAATGTATATGACGTATCACAGTTAAACCTACACCTCGTTGTCGCCCTGTACTGGTCAAATTTAGCGCTACTTCCATTAAAGGGGAACATTATCACAATTTCAGAAGGGTTAAAACCATTAAAAATCAGTTCCCAGTGGCTTATTTTATTTTTCAAAGTTTTTTTCAAAATTTTACCCATCACGCAATATCCCTAAAAAAAGCTTCAAAGTGCCTGATTTTAACCATCGTTATATACACCCGTCCATTTTCCTGTGACGTCACATAGTGATGCCAACACAAACAAACATGGCGCATAGAACAGCAAGCTATAGCGACATTAGCTTGGATTCAGACTCGGATTTCAGCGGCTTAAGCGATTCAACAGATTACGCATGTATTGAAATGGAAAAGGGAATAAGCGGTAGAAAATGGATGGATGGATGGGTTGTAGTGTGGAGGCAGGTAGCGAAAACGAAATTGAAGAAGAAACTGAAGCTATTGAGCCATATCGGTTTGAACCGTATGCAAGCGAAACCGACGAAAACGACACGACAGCCAGTGACACGGGAGAAAGCGGGGACGAATTCGGCGATCGCCTTCTAACCAACGATTGGTATGTGTTTGTTTGGCATTAAAGGAAACTAACAACTATGAACTACGTTTACAGCATATGAAATACATTTGGCAACAACATGCACTTTGAGAGTGCAGACAGCCCAATTTTCATCAATTAATATATTCTGTAGACATACACTCAATCGCTCTCTTTTCCTGAAAGCTGATCTGTCCAGTTTTGGAGTTGATGTCAGCAGGCCAGGGAAGCTAGGGTCGATATTCTTCTCTTGATCATCTTCGGTGGCATAAGGGACGGTGTGAGCCAAGACATCCAGGGGGTTTAGCTCGCTCGTCTGCGGGAACAAACTGCCGCCATTGCTTGCCGTGCTACCGAGGCCCTTTATCCCTGAATTGCTCACACACTCCGGCAGATTCAATGGGGGTCTGGCGGCAGATTTCTTTGACTTTATCATTGGAAATGCATCTGCTTTGAGTGTCGCAGGATATCCACACATTCTTGCCATCTCTGTCGTAGCATAGCTTTTGTCGGTAAAGTGTGCGGAACAAACGTCCAATTTCTTGCCACTTTCGCATCTTTGGGCCACTGGTGCAACTTGAATCCGTCCCTGTTCGTGTTGTTACACCCTCCGACAACACACCGACGAGGCATGATGTCTCCAAGGTACGGAAAACAGTCGAAAAAAAACGGAAAATAACAGAACTGATTTGACTTGGTGTTTGAGAAAATGGCGGATTGCTTCCCGATGTGACGTCACGTTGTGACATCATCGCTCCGAGAGCAAATAATAGAAAGGCGTTTAATTCGCCAAAATTCACCCATTTAGATTTCGGAAATCGGTTAAAAAAATATATGGTCTTTTTTCTGCAACATCAAGGTATATATTGACGCTTACATAGGTCTGCTGATAATGTTCCCCTTTAAACGAGTTTGAAGGGCAAAATTACTCTCAGACAAAAAAAACATGACCACGAAGACAAAAGACATCACGAAGTCAGCAATTTTAAATCAAAACAAACTAAATATCTTTATGCACAATATCTACTTAAAAATATTGGACCAAGCTTCGCGATGAAGCTTACACGCTGGGATTTCTGTTGTTGTTGCTGCTTGTCTTGATCAATGTGGCCTTCGCTTAGAAAACAACGACTCAAGCGCTTGCTCGGAGCAGAACATTCACACTATGTTGTCCAGTTGTTGTTAAAAGTACGATTTTTGCAATTTATTTAAAAAAACCTTTTTCAGGGTTGAATGAGTAGTCTTCTACTCACCCCACTGCTGCTTCATTGTGACACATACGCCTCACTGATTAAGGTCGCGGGGTGGCGGGAGTACTGCATATATGATCAACCCTCGTTTGAATGGTTTCATCAAGCCACCACCACCTTCATTGGGGTAAAATAAATGGATTGGGGGAAACACTGGCATTTGCTTTATGAGCCGGATACAAATGTTGTTTAATAATCCAACCACACTACTAAACCAAACTTTTGCTAATTTTTCAAAATATCAACTTCTGAGAAGATGATACATTTGTTATTGCTTTTTAACATAATGCCACAAATACAAAATACCCACAAAAAAATCACAGAAGTTAAATCAGCGTGTGATCGCTTACATTTTTTTAGTGTGGTCATTTAATCAAGTCTTAAATAGGTTACTGATTTTGGCATCCAGTGTTTTTTTTTGTTTTTTTTATATTAATTAATATTTTCATTTGAAATTTTTCAATGATCCCTGTCTGATTAAAGTGTAGCCTAGTAACATCCTCAGGACTTTCCCTGTGCTTACCAGGAGGAACTGGAGCACCTCAACCAGGCCAGCGATGAGATCAACAAGCTTGAGCTTCAGTTGGATGTGAGTATGCAATATAAAATATATATCTACCAGTTGTCACTTTCAATTGACAATAGATCTTGCGGTGTGCTCACACTTTGAGCTTTACTAAATACCAAAATTCCAGCACGTGTGAGTGGTCTAATCCAAGCTCAAGTTCATAACACTTCTTTGTCATGATTGGAATGTGGGTACAGCACAAAAAAAGGGCACAGCATAATTGTGTGTGAAAAAGCGCTTTTTCTCAAGTGACTCAAAGCGCTTTACATTGTGAAACCCAATATCTAAGTTACATTTAAACCAGTGTGGGTGGCACTGGGAGCAGGTGGGTAAAGTGTTTTGCCCAAGGACACAACGGCAGTGACTAGGATGGCAGAAGTGGGGATCGAACCTGCAACCCTCAAGTTGCTGGCACGGCCGCTCTACCAACCGAGCTATACCGCCCCCCACATACAGTCATGGTCAAAAGTTTACATACACTTGTAAAGAATATAAAGTCATGGCTGTCTTGAGTTTCCAATAATTTCTACAACTCTTGTTTTTTTGTGATAGAATGATTGGAGCACATACTTGTTGGTCACAAAAAACTTTAATGACCAATAACCAACAAATTTACAAACCCCGTTTCCATTTAAGTTGGGAAATTGTGTTAGATGTAAATATAAACATAATACAATGATTTGCAAATCATTTTCAACCCATATTCAGTTGAATATGCTACAAATACAACATATTTGATGTTCAAACTGATAAACTTTTTTTTTGTGCAAATAATCATTAACTTTAGAATTTGATGCCAGCAACACGTGACAAAGAAGTTGGGAAAGGTGGCAATAAATACTGATAAAGTTGAGGAATGCTCATCAAACACTTATTTGGAACATCCCACAGGTGAACAGGCAAATTGGGAACAGGTGGGTGCCATGATTGGGTATAAAAGTAGATTCCATGAAATGCTCAGTCATTCACAAACAAGGATGGGGCGAGGGTCACCACTTTGTCAACAAATGCATGAGCAAATTGTTGAACAGTTTAAGAAAAACCTTTCTCAACCAGCTATTGCAAGGAATTTAGGGATTTCACCATCTACGGTCCGTAATATCATCAAAGAGTTCAGAGAATCTGGAGAAATCACTGCACGTAAGCAGCTAAACCCGTGACCTTCAATCCCTCAGGCTGTACTGCATCAACAAGCGACATTAGTGTGTAAAGGATATCATCACATGAGCTCAGGAACACTTCAGAAACCCACTGTCAGTAACTACGGTTGGTCGCTACATCTGTAAGTGCAAGTTAAAACTCTCCTATGCAAGGCGAAAACCGTTTATCAACAACACCCAGAAACGCCGTCGGCTTCGCTGGGCCTGAGCTCATCTAAGATGGACTGATACAAAGTGGAAAAGTGTTCTGTGGTCTGACGAGTCCACATTTCAAATTGTTTTTGGAAACTGTGGACGTCGTGTCCTCCGGACCAAAGAGGAAAAGAACCATCCGGATTGTTATAGGCGCAAAGTTGAAAAGCCAGCATCTGTGATGGTATGGGGGTGTATTAGAGCCCAAGACATGGGTAACTTACACATCTGTGAAGGCGCCATTAATGCTGAAAGGTACATACAGGTTTTGGAGCAACATATGTTGCCATTCAAGCAACGTTACCATGGACGCTGCTGCTTATTTCAGCAAGACAATGCCAAGCCACGTGTTACATCAACGTGGCTTCATAGTAAAAGAGTGCGGGTACGAGACTGGCCTGTCTATATTCCAGACCTGTCTCTCATTGAAAATGTGTGGCGCATTATGAAGCCTAAAATACCACAACGGAGACCCCTGGACTGTTGAACAACTTAAGCTGTACATCAAGCAAGAATGGGAAACAATTCCACCTGAGAAGCTTAAAAAATGTGTCTCCTCAGTTCCCAAACATTTACTGAGTGTTGTTAAAAGGAAAGGCTATGTAACACAGTGGTGAACATGCCCTTTCCCAACTACTTTGGCATGTGTTGCAGCCATGAAATTCTAAGTTAATTATTATTTGCAAAAAAAAAAAAAAGTTTATGAGTTTGAACATCAAATATCTTGTCTTTGTAGTGCATTCAATTGAATATAGGTTGAAAAGGATTTGCAAATCATTGTATTCCGTTTATATTTACATCTAATACAATTTCCCAACTCATATGGAAACGGGGTTTGTAGCTGAACTGCACCAATTTTGTCAAGTGGAGTGGTCAAAAATTCAAGCAGAAGCTTGCCAGAAGCTTGTGGATGTCTACCAAAAGCGCCTTATTGCAGTGAAACTTACCAAGGGACATCTAACCAAATATTAACATTGCTGTATGGATACTTTTGACCCAGCAGATTTGGTCACATTTTCAGTAGACCCATAATAAATTCATAAAATAACCAAACTTCATAAATGTTTTTTGTGACCAAGAAGTATGTGCTCCAATCACTCTATCACAAAAAAATAAGAGTTGTACAAATTATTGGAAACTCAAGACAGCCATGACATTATGTTCTTTGGGGCGGTATAGCTCGGTTGGTAGAGCGGCCGTGCCAGCAACTTGAGGGTTGCAGGTTCGATCCCTGCTTCTGCCATCCCAGTCACTGCCGTTGTGTCCTTGGGCAAGACACTTTACCCACCTGCTCCCAGTGCCACCCACACTGGTTTAAATGTAACTTAGATATTGGGTTTCACTATGTAAAGCACTTTGAGTCACTAGAGAAAAGCGCTATATAAATATAATTCACTTCACTTCACTTCTTTACAAGTGTATGTACAATTTTTTGATCGCGACTGTACATTCAGTTTCATGCTCACAACGTAGCAAAATCCGAAATTAATGTAATGTGATTGATTTCTCCTCACACATTAATAATAAATATACCATAGAATGACTCAAAAAAATCCAATCCAGGGCACATTTGCTCACCTGCGACTACAATTGTGTGCTTAATAAATATGTTTGATTTATGTGATTGCTCCTTTCGCAAGTAATAAATGACAGTCACCACTTTTCTTAGTAGAAATAATTAGGACAGCTCAAAATACACTACAAATAAAGCCTGGAAAACTGCAGTAATACAGCAGTAAAGGGCAAACGATAGTCACTTTCAATGCTGACACGATGCTTTCTAATTTTGCAGATGGGTAGACCGCATGCCGAGCAATTATCCGCTGAAATCTTCCGACACTGTCGACTGTTTAGCTTGTTGGCTACCTTAGTTCTGAGTAAAAAATGGCAATGAAAGAGGGACAGGGCGTTTTATTGGAGCTAGAACTAATCCCGTACTTTCCGGGCTATAGAGCGCACTGGTATTCCAGCCGCACCCACCAAATTTTTTAAGAAAAATATAGTTTTACATACATTACTCGCACCCGACTATAAATCGTAGATATATCCTGGTACGAAAGATTTTGAAAACGTTTATTGACGTACCTTTTTTCTTCCAAACGGTGCCTGTCACACGACAGTAAAATGGCTGATCAAACAGAACAGAAGGCGTCCTCATGGACCCACTACCTGCATAAGCTGGCTCTCCACTTAGCTGAAAAGACTCAATTACACAGTAACGCTTTGGTGAATTTACGAAACTAAAACAATACAAAAATAATGCCATTGTAGGTTAATAATACTAACACAGACACTTGCAAACGTGTTAGCATATTTGCTAATGCTAAAGACGCTTGCTTGATTACATTACAATAGCACGTACAAATATGCATGAAAACACTCCTACAGACATAACACATGGGACGGTTTAGTAAGTAGGAATTGTTATATTGTAAAACTTACAAATGTAGCTTGGACTGATGAATGAAGAATCCTTTCGAGCAGAAATGCTATGAACGGTTATACTTCCAGTTCAAGTCATTTAAACAAGATGTAAATGTTCAACCTGCCACACCTGTAGTGAGTGAATTTGTCCCAAAAATGGCGCTACAGCACAAACAATAGCACACCTTTTTTGTGTCTTTTGAAAACTATTTGTTGAATACAAAACATTATGGCCATTAGCGAAGAAAAATCAATAAATTAGCCACACCATTTTATAAGCTGCAGTGTTCAAAGTGTGGGAAAAAGTAGCGACTTATTCTCCAAAAAATATAGTAGATGCGTTACAAAAGTCCATTTTGTTGTAAATCTTGTTGTAAAATCAGAGGAAACAGTGTTTTTGTTAGGGGGACTGTTTAGAACTTTAGATGCACACAGGAAATATTGTACTACAAGTTGACCAATCACAGCCTTTGCCGTCTTTGTTGCGAGGTTAGATTTTTTTAGAGGGGCACGCAGGAGGTGTTTGGAGGGTGGGAGCCAGACACGTACACATAATCCAGCCTTAGTGTGAGCGTAGGCAAGCGCGAATTGCGCCCAAACAGCACGGTATAAACCAATTGTGCGTACACCTTTAATCTTTACTGAACGTCATATCTCAGCTCACTGTAGTAGTTTATATTTTCCATACTCTCTTAAGGATGCAAGGTCCAGCTACAGGAAGATCCTCACAGATTCTGCCAGGAAGCTGAATGCTCAGGGTTCCCAGCTGGGTGCCTGCATTGAAAAAGCGAGACCTTACTACGAAGCACGCAGGTTGGCCAAAGAGGTGTGTTTATCTCATGTAACTACATGTACTGTATATTGTGCTAATCCATGTTTCATTGAAAAATAAGCCTTTTCTGATACATCTTACAGAGTGTGACAGTGTCGGTTTTAGATATGATACACATGAGCAATTGACTAGGGTGGCATAGTCTAGATTCATATCGCAATCAAAATACTACTCACAAATTAGAGGTGGAATGGTTCACAAATTGCACAGTTCTCATTACGGTTTTGTGCTACGGTTTTTGGTTCAGTGTACAATGTTCTTTTGAACACCCTAGAATACAACACAGTGTATCTGGAAAGTATTCACAGCGCTTCACTTATTCCAAAATAGAATCAATTCATTTTTGTCCCCAAAATTCTACACACAATACCCGACAATGACAATGTGAAAGTTTTGTACATTTTTGCAAATGTATTAAAAATAAAGAACTTGAGAAATTACATGACATAAGTATTTACAGCCTTTTCTCATTTCTTTTTTGATGAACCTTTGTGTTTTTGAATATGAAGGTACAAGCTTGACACACCTATCTTTGGGCAGTTCCATTCCTCTTTGCAGAACTTCTCAAGCTCCATCAGGTTTGATGGAAAACGTTGGTGCGCCGCCATTTTCAGATCTTTCCAGAGATATTCAACTGGATTCAAGTCTCGGCTCTTGCTTGGCCACTCAAGGACATTTACAGAGTTGTCCTAAAGCCATTCTTTGATATCTTGGCTTAGGGTTGTTGTCCTGCTGAAAGATAAACCGTCGCTCCAGTCTGAGTCCTAGAGGTTCCAAACTTCTTACATTTACGGATGATTGAGGCCTCTGTGCTCATTGGGAACTTCAAGGCAGCAGATTTTTTTGCCTCGATTCAATCCTGGCGCGTAGGTCTACAGACAGTTCCTTTGACTTCATTCTTGATTTGCTCTCTGCCATGCATTGTCAAGTGCGGGACCTTACATATACACAAGTGTGTCTTTCCAAATCATGTCCAACCAACTGAAATTACCACAGTTGGAAACCAATTAAGCTGTAGGAACATCTTCAAGTATGGTCAGTTGAAATAGATGCTACTGAGCTCACTTTTGAGTTTCATGGCAAAGACTGTGAATATTAATGTCCATGTGATTTCTTAGTTTTTTATTTTTAATACATTTGCAAAACTTGAAAACAACTTTTTTCACATTGTCACTATGGGGTGTTGTGTGCGAATTTTGAGGAAAAAAAATATTTTTTTTCCATTTTGGAATAAGACTGTAACATAACAAATTTTGGAAAAAGTGAAGCGCAGTGAATACTTTCCGGATGCACTGTATATTTTCAATCAGGGACATGCGGCCATGCTCTGCCTCAATTGCCATGATGGAAACACCCCCCACAAATGAATAATACAATAAATATTAATATTTTCCCCAATAAACTGTGTTCTAAATGTATTTTCTGTAAAACCAAAATCTCATTTAGTTGAGTAAATATCACACAATTTGTACACAAAATCGATCGTGAGGCTTCTGTGTGTAACGTCTCTTCACCGCCTTACTTGTGTGTGTGTGTCAGAGAATGCGAAAGAATGCATGACTTACTGCTTGTGTGCTTGCTTAATGTCGCTAAATTAATGTTTGTAGATACATTATTTACACCATGAATTTTTAGTTCAAACACTGTACTTTACACTACAGCCTGTTTTTAATGGAAACGTCATTATTATTCTTGGGGGATTTTAATGCAAGAGTTGGGAGTGACAGCGGTATTTGGAACTGTGTGCTGGGGCAGCATGGCATCGGCCGCTTCAATGCAAATAGAATACGACTCCTAAGTCTTTGTGCTGAACACAGACTCAACATCACCAACACCGCATTCCAACTGAAAAATAAATACAAAACATCCTGGATGCATCCCAGATCCAAGCACTGGCACCTTATTGACTATGTAATTGTCAGGCAGTCAGATTTGTCAGTTGCGGCTGCCTCCGCCGGGCGGGGTCGTGGCTCCAGGGTTGCCTCCTCCGGTGGTGCGAGTCGTCTGCAGGGTGCTGGGGTGGGCCTTTCGGCCGGCTTTGTGGTCGCCTCCCGCTGGACCGCCAGATGGTCCTCAGCCAGTGTCACCGCCGCCTTCAGGTCCCGCGAATGGTGGTATCGGACCCACGCGGAGGTTCTTGCCGGGATGGAGTCAATAAATTGTTCTAATAGGATGAGCTTGAACATCCTCCTGTCCGGTTCTTCGGGTTGGAGCCAGCGGGTCGCCGCATCCCGAAGTTGCTGCGCCAGGGCGAACTGGCGGTCCTCGGGTCCCAGCCGCATGGCTCGGAACCGGCGTCGATGGTCCTCGAGGTTGCTGCCGATCCGATCGAAGATTGCGCGGCGCAGGTTAGAGAAATGCACTCGGGTGGCCGCCGGGAGACTGAGCGCCGCCTGCTGCGCCTCCCCCGCCAGGAGCGGCAGCAGCTTTATGCCCCATTCTTCTTCCGGCCACTTACACGAGGTTGCTGTGGCCTCGAAAACGTCCAGGAATGCATAGGGATCTTCCGCCTCGGCCATGCGCTGCATAGAGGCTGTCGCCCCCGCTCCTGATGTCCCTGCTGCCCTGCCCATCAGCACTTGCAGCACTTGAGTCTGCTGTTGGCTCGCCGCTGACACTTCGGCCAGAACTCGACCGAGCGCCTCCAGGGGGTTGGGGCCGACTCTCCTCTGTGGTCTTGTTATATTGGGCGCCATTTGTAAACGTCTCTGCTACTGCTGGGTTCTTCTTGGACCACAGACCACGGCCACACTCCCTTGAGTTCAGGTTTTAAAATGAATTTTATTTTATCAGTCTCTCTCGTGCTTTTCAGCAATTGTCTTCTTGTTCCTTTTTCTCTCCTCCTCTCCCTCTTGCTCCTCTGTCACTCTCCACTCATGGTTTCTGACGCTGCTAATAAAGAGACAGGTGATTAGATAACTCGTTCCAGCTGAGATATCCACTCACCTGTCTGCTGCTTCATGGCCGGCACCTGCACACACCCTGCCCGCAGGGAACGCGTGGACCACGCCCTTTCCACAATTGTTTTTTGCGCTTTTTGTTCCTTTATGGTTATGCACACATTACGCTGATGCATGCGTCTTTGTTTAATTGGACGTTCGTAAGGCTTGTGGCAAAAATCGCAGAAGAAACTCGCTCCAAAAAACTTATTGGGCTCTTTAATGCTGTGTGCTGTGTTCGAGTGTGGAATAGGATTTGTTTAAAAGCACTGGATTTGTTTAGAAGACTCATTGTCCGGAATACTACCATTTTTAGACCTAGAGCTTGTTCAAATCTGATAATGTCACTGAGTAAAACCATGTGCGTGTTATCGAAATCTAAAGATGTGTGTAAGTCAGGACTTTGAAAATATGCCATGCAGAGAGAGAAGCATAGATTGTCATGGGTGTTCTCAGGGGCGTACAAACAGTGAAATTTTCTCGAGATAATCTCACTGTATGCCACACCACACAATTTTACTCTTGCACCTCCCTGACTGTTTTGAGCCGCTGTAACGATAATTTCAAGCGAGTCATTAGTGAGAGATGTATCATTACTTTGAATCACCGAAGAGATGATGTCGACAAATGAATCAGGATTAATATCATTATCCTTTCTGGTGACTGACTGAACATCATTGCAGAGAGCTGAAATTCGTAGAACTATGTTTAAACTGGTTCCGTTGGGTACTCGGTCAACAATGCTATCTAGAGCACTTGTCAGAGAATCCCTCACTCTAATAGGAATTTGCTCAATGTTGCCGGTGTCAAGTCCTCTGAGGTCTAGCTTCTGATGTATCTGTATACCATTACATTTTGGAAGGTTGGGGGTCCACACCACACCCATGCTGGCAATCATTTAGTTTGTTAGATTGATTTTTGCATTCCTCGTATAAAATCTGTGATAGTGTATCAACTTGAATGTACTTATCTAAGTACACATTGAATGTACTTATCTAGCTCGACCATAAAATATTGCTGACTACTGCTGAGACCGTCATTTGTAGTAGAGTAAGGAAGCAGGGTAGATGAAGAGGTTGCTAGTGTTGATGGAGAATGGGAAGAAAATGAGATGTAAACAGGTGGAGGCTGTGAGGAAGTGTGGACAGGTGATGAAAGGTTCTACATATTTTCAACCTTGTTGGGGTTATTGCATCCTAACTCAGTATTTTGACTAATATTTGGAGGGGTTTCAAATTTAAAGACAGCTTCTGGATCGTTAAATTGAAAATGAGCAGCAGATATAGCACTTTGGACTTCACTATCTGAAAGCGGTTGAATATTGTGATAAGCAATATTGGTTTCTTGAGCAGTTCTGTCTGGGCAATTAAAGTCACTTGCAGGTTTTTAAGAAATTGTTCTAATTCTGTTGGACCCTCATCATTCCTGTTTTTTTGGGGTGGTGGTTCCATAGCAAATACTTGAGTGAAAAAGCCGACTATTATATGTTATTTTTGACAGTTTCGTACATGCCATTATTTCCCCAATATCTCCGCATTCCTATTAATGTTATCACGCTGTGTTAACAAGATATGTTTCTTATTCAAGCGTGCTTTAACATTATCTTGACACTGTTCAGAGTTTAATTTTATTCTTATTTGGACCGGTATTTTATCGTTAATTTTAGAGCATCCAACATACCTTAACATCTCATCATTGATTACCCGACATTATGTTGATGTTACAGGTTTTTTTTTGTTGGCTGACTTTATTGTCTTCTTTCCCGGCTGTCTTCTAACGAGCTGGTTTTGTTAAAAAAAATCCTCCTTCTGATGCGTCGTGGCAGTTCTTTAGACTCCGTATCATTTAGAAGAATAAGTAGAAGTGTAAGAAAATACACATAGTACATTGAATTAGGGCTGGGCGATATATCGATATGCGCGATATATCGCAGGTTTGTCTCTGTGCGATATAGAAAATTGAATATCGTGATATTCGAGTATGCGTTCTCACGCAGTTGCTTTTAGCTGCGGGCATTACACTACAGGCTCTCCTCGCTCTTTCCTGTGTCTCCTTCTCACAGACAGCAAGCGCAGCTTCTACACACGTCACATACTGTCACGACATACGTCACATACGTATCCGCCCTCGTGCAGCAGAGAGGTAGCAGTATGGCTAACGTTAGCTGTGATGCTAGCGGTAATACGAGCGAAAGAAGGTGCGACTCTGGTAACAAATGAAGGAATAATTAATTCCCCCAAAAAACAGCAGGGGGTTTATCGTCTGGCGGTGGTTTGGCTTCAAGTGGGAATATGTCGAACAGACAACCGTAATTTGTCAAGTGTGGGGCGAAAGCGTTGCTATAAAAAGTAGCATTACTGCTAATATGTTGCATCATTTGAAAAGTCACCTGCTAAAGAATGAACAGTCAACATCTCCGTTCGGTGCCACACGCCCACACCATCAAAATGCCGAGGCAAACATTTCCAGATCAACACCGTATGAAAAAAATAGTAATTTTTTTAGTTGTGTCATGTTTGTGTAATCATGTTTTGTTTTAAGTCATGTTTTGTTTAGTTTCTGTCTTTTCACTCCCTTGTCTTGTCACCATAGTTACCCATTAGTTTCACCTGTCATGTCACGCACCTGTTTTGAGTCACGCACCTGTTACTAATCATGTCCATAGTATTTAAGTTCATTCATTTTCTGTTGTTCGTCCTGGAGTCATAGCCTTTCTCACCCTGCTATCCTCGCGTTCCAAGCCCTGTTCACGATCCCATGCCACAGTAAGTTTGTTTATTAAGCCACAGTTAGTGTTTTGTTTAATTGTTCATAGTTTCTGCCAATGTGCAAGTTTTGCGTTTTATAGTCTAGTTTTGTACCTCCGCCCCTGTGCGCGCTTTTTGTTTGATCCTTTCTTTGTAGTTATAGTGTTAAATAAATCATGTACCCACCTTCAAGCCATGTCCGATCCAAATTCTCTTGCATCTTGGGAAAACAAAAACTCCACAGTCCAAGTCCTGACATTATGACTCCAGCAAATCGCTTTCCCGCAAAGAATTTGGTCGAAGAAGGAAGTTGGGAGTCGTTAGGAGCCATGGCGGAGCGAGACCTGACGTGGGGGCCAAATGGGAAGCTTGTTCCTATTAGCTCCATTTGGTCCGAGGACGAGGCTGCGTCACCGCAATCCCGGAAGCGCCGCTCCAGACCGAGGACGTCAGGGAAGGCGAGCAGACCGCACGCAGCACTCCCACAGGCTCCTCCCACTCCGGGCGGAAGCAGGCTGCTGCCAGCTCCGCAGCTCCAAGATGACGTCACAGACCAGGATTTTTTTTTCAACTCTTTTTCTTTTGATCACTCACCTCCAGCAAAAGACTCCAATCCCATGACCATGATTCAACACTACCAAAATATGATTTTGAACATTAGATCCTGTCAAGACAAGCCACCCAAATTTCATGCCCCGCCCCCCAGGACTCAAGTCACGCCCAAGTCACAAACATTTTTTTTTTCACCCACAAAAACACAGGTACAAAAAAGACAATTTGGACAATTTAATGGGGAAGTTTCTGCCCTCCCCCGCCCACCCCTACAGAGAGTTCCAGACCGCAGGGAGCGCGTCTGGTATCCGCCCCTTGAGGGGGGGCTAGGGCTGGGAATTGTTCAGGTGGGGTGGCTCAGCATCACGATGTCAAGCCACAGCCTCCCTCACGGCCGCCACCACCAGTCTTCCGACCCGTCAAGCCACAGCCTCCAGCACGACCGCCCTCACCAGTCTTCCGACCTGTCAAGCCACAGCCTCCAGCACGGCCGCCACCACCAATCTTCCGAACTGTCAAGCCACAGCCTCCAGCACGACCGCCCTCACCAGTCTTCCGACCCGTCAAGCCACAGCCTCCAGCACGACCGCCCTCACCAGTCTTCCGACCTGCCAAGCCGCAACCCCCAGCTAGGCCACCTCCACCTGCTCCAAGGCTAGCACCACGGCTAGCTGCTCCAAGGCTAGCACCTGTCGCCGCTCCAAGGCTAGCACCTGTCGCCGCTCCAAGGCTAGCACCTGTCGCCGCTCCAAGGCTAGCACCTGTCGCCGCTCCAAGGCTAGCACCAGCTCCTCCACGCCAAGACCAAGACCCACCACGCCAAGCTCCGGTACCAGCTCCACGACGCCAAGTGCCGCCAGTCGCAGCTCCACGACGCCAAGTGCCGCCAGTCGCAGCTCCACGACGCCAAGTGCCGCCAGTCGCAGCTCCACGACGCCAAGTGTCGCCAGTCGCAGCTCAACGACGCCAAGTGCCGCCAGTCGCAGCTCAACGACGCCAAGTGCCGCCAGTCGCAGCTCAACGACGCCAAGTGCCGCCAGTCGCAGCTCAACGACGCCAAGTGCCGCCAGTCGCAGCTCCGCCATACCAAGACCAAGACCCGCCATGCCAAGACCAAGACCCGCCATGCCAAGACCAAGACCCGTCATGCCAAGACCCGCCATGCCAAGACCAAGACCCGCCATGCCAAGACCAAGACCCGCCATGCCAAGACCAAGACCCGCCATGCCAAGACCAAGACCCGTCATGCCAAGACCCGCCATGCCAAGACCAAGACCCGCCATGCCAAGACCAAGACCCGTCATGCCAAGACCTAGACCAAGACCCACGCCTAGACCAAGACCAAGACCCACGCCGAGCTTCGCCGCCGGACGCGCCATGCCGAGCTTCGCCGCCTGACTTGCCACGCCGAGCTGCCACGCCGAGCTGCCACGCCTGCCACGATGACGACGCGCCTCCCTCCTCGTCGGCCACAGATATGGCTGCTACCTGGTCGCCCGCCACGCCAAGTGCGCCCACCTCCCAGTCGGCCACGAATGTGGCCATTCCCTGGGCGCCCGCCTCGCCTGCTGCAGCGGCGTTCCACTCGCCGCCGCCACCTAACTCTGCCCCGGTGGATACGGGGACACGTGGTCTGGCGACCCACCGCCATGTCCCCCTCCCGCCCTCCCATGACTCTTGTTAATTTTTATGGACATCTGGTATCTGTCCTTAAGGGAGGGGCTCTGTCATGTTTGTGTAATCATGTTTTGTTTTAAGTCATGTTTTGTTTAGTTTCTGTCTTTTCACTCCCTTGTCTTGTCACCATAGTTACCCATTAGTTTCACCTGTCATGTCACGCACCTGTTTTGAGTCACGCACCTGTTACTAATCATGTCCATAGTATTTAAGTTCATTCATTTTCTGTTGTTCGTCCTGGAGTCATAGCCTTTCTCACCCTGCTATCCTCGCGTTCCAAGCCCTGTTCACGATCCCATGCCACAGTAAGTTTGTTTATTAAGCCACAGTTAGTGTTTTGTTTAATTGTTCATAGTTTCTGCCAATGTGCAAGTTTTGTGTTTTATAGTCTAGTTTTGTACCTCCGCCCCTGTGCGCGCTTTTTGTTTGATCCTTTCTTTGTAGTTATAGTGTTAAATAAATCATGTACCCACCTTCAAGCCATGTCCGATCCAAATTCTCTTGCATCTTGGGAAAACAAAAACTCCACAGTCCAAGTCCTGACAAGTTGTGATTTCCTTCTCTGCACGAAAGTTTTAAAGTAGCATATATTAATGCAGTATGAAGAAGAATGTTTTAATGTAGACACATAGAATCATCATACTGCTGTGATTATATGCATCAAGTGTTCATTCAAGGCTAAGGCAAAATATCGAGATATATATTGTGTATCGCGATATGGCCTTAAAATATCCCGATATTAAAAAAAGGCCATATCGCCCAGCCCTACATTGAATAATAATAATATTAGAATGCACAGTCACCCTCAGCATTGGATTCTGTCTCCCGCTGGTTACAAATACCCTCTGTAGTGGGGTTTGACTCCTGATGGCCCTTTGAGCTATTCTGATTTGGAGCTTCGGAATAATTATCTAAATTAAAGACACATTATTGTTAGACTATTCTTTTTTGAAAAAAAAAAAAGGATTACAATTTTTCTAAATTCAAAACTCTATACCTACATCTGCTAGAAGACTGTCAATTTTGTCCAAAGCATGGTCACTTCTACGGGAATTTGTGTCTTGAATCTGCTGGTTTAGACCAGTAAATCTTTCATCAAGTTCTGGCAAAAGAGATAGGATGTGATTAAAAATAAAACATTTTATTTATTTATCCTTTATTTTTATTTTATTTTTTAATGTATTTATTTTTTATTACACGGTTGGGCACATATAATTACCTGGATTCTCTAGAAGAAGATCCAATCTGATCAGCTCATGAAGCAAATCATTATCTGGCGGGAATTTTGGCTGTATTCAAATAATAATAGTAGAAATAAAAATGTTTTTTTTAAAACAGGACGATATAAAAATAATATTCTCTAATGGCGCATGCAAGAGAATAGAAGAGTTCTTACCAGCAATGTCTGCCATGACGAATTTTAACACGATGGATGATCTGAAAGCGAAGGATGGTCTCTAGTCTGTTGACGGTCTCAATGCGAAATCGCCATAGAAAGGGCCTCGTCCGGATAGTTCAGTAAATATAAATGTAAGTTGTCCCTGCGCTGACCAATGATTGGAACGGAGACATGTTATTATATGAAATCGCTTATCAGAGACGTCTTAACAAAACAAAAGGGTAATATCGTCGTTTGGCCTTCCTGTGACAATCCTCTTTGAAGCTGTATCGTCAAGGACACGTGTGGCAGTACCATTTTGATTGGAAACTGGAGACTATGTGTTTACAGGGTAAATAAAGGGCGTTATTTAAGACAGGTGAGCTATAGGTCACCTTGCAACAAGACAATGAGCTCAAACATACAGATACAATACCAAAGGATAATAAAAGGTCATATTTAAGATAGTCGAGTGACACATAAGTTCCTGTATTAAAGTGTGTGAATTGGCTTGTGGGGAATAGGGGAAATGAAAATAAATTATTACATTTAAAAAACTTTGGGCTTTCTTTGGAGAGATAAATCTATTAAGTCAATCCGAAAAACAACTTTAAGAAGAGCGGCTTAATAAAATGCAAATTAAATACTACTTTAAGAAGACTGGAATAATAAATTTAAATTACATTGCTGTATTTCATGTAAAAAAGAGCTAAAAGGCAATATAATGCTATTGAAATAAGAAAAATAGTTTAGAAACTTTCAATTAAGACAATACTATACAAATTAATATTTTAAAATGAGGAAAATAGTCAAATTTTATTTAAGACAAAGTATACAACATTATACTTTTAAAATAAGAAAACACAGTGTATAGCCTTTTCTCACTCACTCACTCATCCCATGGCCTAAGAGGCCGTAGGGGTGTCATGGTGGATGCTTGGGCAGTCAGGGATCTCCAGTGCTCACGATCTTCTGCTGTTCGTCGCAGGGTTTGGAAGCTGCAGCCAGTCCATTCTTTGATGTTGTCCATCCAGGCCTTTCTCTGCCTGCCTCGTCTCCGCTTCCCCTCTACTGTTCCCTGTAGGATGGTCTTTGACATGGAGGTGTGCCTTGTGACATGACCAAACCAGGTCAGCTTGCGACGTTTAACTGTTGAGAGTAGAGGTTCCTGTTCGCCAGCATGGGTGGTAACTAGCTGTCTAACATAATCATTTGTCCGATGTTCATACTTAAGTTATATTAACCTATTCATATCTTTCATAACTCAAATCCGCTACAAAAAGCAGCCTTGGTAGTATGCGACAACTAAAATAAAATAATATATGGGTTTAGCTTGGCATAGAGATACAATTTTTTGGGGTGACAATATCTCTCTCCGCTCTTCCTTCATCGCGGTTATATAACATCTCACAGCCAGAACAAAAGGCCCTCAAGGATTATATTACCTCTTCACTCGCCACGGGGCACATACGGCCCTCGTCCGCTCCGGTAACGGCAGGATTTTTTTTTGTCAAGAAAAAGGATGGCTCGCCTCATCCTTGTATTGATTTCCGCGCTCTTAACACGATTACTGTCAGAAACAAATACCCTCTTCCTTTTCTTTACTCGGCATTCACTCTACTTCACAATTCCGTCATCTTCACTAAATTAGATCTACGCAATGCCTATCACCTGGTGTGTGTCGTAAAGGTGATGAATGGAAAACAGTTTTTAATACCCCATTGGGCCACTTTGGGTATTGTGTCCTGCCATTTGGCCTTACCAACGCCCCAGCTGTTTTCAGAGTCTAATAAACGATGTGTTGCGTGATATGATTGGCTAGTTAGTTTTTGTTTATCTAGATGAAATTCTTATTTTCTTCCCGTCCATCCAGTCACAATGTCAGCATTCCTTCAAAGATTGTTAGCAAATCGATTATTTGTTAAAGCTAAAAAATTTACATATCATGCATCTTCAGTACCGTTTTTGGGGTTTATTGTAGAGAGGGGCCAACTCAGACCCGATCCCGCCAAGATTGAGGCGGTGGTTGATTGGCCCACTCCTACGTGTAGGAAACTATTGCAATGGTTTCTGGGATTTGCCCACTTTTATAGGCTTGAAGTGCGAAGTGCACCAAGCTCACATCATCCAAGGTTCTGTTTGTTTGGACTTCTGCTGCGGAGGTGGCGTTAGGCGTCTTAAATACATTTTTACCTCTTCCCCGGTTTTTCTTTACGGTAATCATTCTCTCCCTTTCTTTGTTGAGGTTGACGCTTCAGACATAGGGGTGGGAGCAGTACTCTCTCAGCGCTGCGAAGTGGACCAGAAATTGCACCCATGTGCATTCTTCTCGAGACACCTTTCGCCAGCAGAACGCAACTACAATATTGGTAATTGGGAACTCCTGGCAGTCGTTCTCACCCTGCAATAATGGAGGCACTGGTTGGGAGAGGCGGCTCACCCGTTTGTCATCTTTACTGACCATAGAAACCTTTCCTACATCCACTCCGCTCAACAACTGAATCCTCGCCAGGCACGATGGGCTCTCTTCCTCACAAGATTCGACTTCACACTCACTTCACACTCCTGATGCCCTATCAAGGATGTTTTCTCCCCAGGTGGAGGAATCTGCTCCAGAGACTATTCTTCCTACTTCTCGGATTCTGGGGTCTCTCCAATGGAAGGTGAAAAAATAAGGACAGATCTGCTCCTCCCGGATGCCCCCCTGGTCGTCTTTTTCGTCCCTCCCCATCTCTGCTCCGAAGTGCCGACATGGGCACACTTGCAAAATTGCTTGTCATCCTGGAGCTACACTTACTGCATTCCTGCTTTCACAGTGTTTTGGTGGTCTTCTCTTCAAGCGGACATTAAGCGTTTTGTGGCTGCATGTACTGTTTGCGCCAGGAGCAAATCCTTCAATCAGGCAGCTAATGGGTTGCTAAGACCGCTTCCCATCCCATCTACTCCGTGGTTCCACATAACTATGAACTTTATAACTGGACTACTGGCCTCAAGGGGTTTCACAACAGTTATTTGACTATTATTGACATATTCTCTAAATGTACACAGTTCATCCCACTTTGCAAGCTCCCTTCCTCCTTAGAAACTGCTAAATTGCTGGTACAGCATGTTGTTCGTCTGCATGGCATTCCTCTGGATGTGGTGTCCGACAGAGGTCCACAGTTTTCCTCAGCGACCTGGAGGACTTTTTGCAAATCTCTGGGAGCCACTGTAAGCCTATCATCAGGGTACCATCCTCAGTCCAACAGCCAGACTGTAAGGGCAAACCAGCATTTGGAGGCTGCTCTGTGATGCGTGTGTCACCAACATCCTACGTTGTGGTGCCACTACCTCCCATGGGTCGAATACACCCACAACACCTTGGTGTGTTTGTCTACTGGACGGTCTCCATTCCATTTTGTTCATGGTTTCCAGCCTCCCGCGTGTCCCTCTCAAGAGGCTGAGTCTTCTGTGTCGTCAGTGGCTGCTCTTCTGCAGCGATTCCATCAGGTCTGGCGTGACACTGGTAGCTATATCTCGTACAGCGCTAGGCAATCAGAAGTGGGCCAACTGTCATCGCAGGCCGGCCCCCAACTACCAACCAGGGCAAAAGGTGTGGTTGTCATCCCGGGACCACACACTGGCAGTGGAATACAAGAAGCTGGCACCCAGATTTATTGGACCTTTCGAAGTGGAGCGGATGATCAACCCGGTCTCTGCCAGATGTATAAGCTTCCTCCATCTCTCAAAAGGTATCCTGTTTTTCATGTGTCCCTCCTAAAGCCCATGGTCTCCTGTGACCTGAACCCTCCGTCAGTGCCTCCTCCTCCTCCGCAGGTGCTAGACAGCGATCCTGTATTTTTGGTGGAAGCTATTTTAAATGCCAAGAGACGGGGTCGGGGGTTACAATATCTCATTGATTGGGAGGGTTATGGCCCAGAGCACCGTTCTTGGGTTTCGCGTGGCCATATTTGCGATCCTGTCTTTGTTGTCTGATTTTTATCACAGATTTCCGGAGAAGCCATGTAGACCACCGGTGAGCGCCAGTTAGTTGGGAGGAGAGGAGTACTGTCACACGCTATTGTGACACCCATTACCATCCACTTGTTTTTCACATTTTTGTTTGGGTGTTGGGACCATTTAGGTGTTCAGTTGTTGGAGCAGTTAATTGTTTTTTCCTTTGGGTCTTATGTTTGTTTTTGTTACCGCCCCTCTTTTTTCTGTTACAGACCTAACCACTCCCTGAAGTGGGCATAATTACCAGGGGGTGCTGCAGGTGTGTGTAATTAACAGGCCTATTTAGTCACACTTGTACGGGTAGGAAGGCACTGGCTGATTACTCTTCCTTGACACAGGACTTCAGATTGCTGCTCTGGATTCTTCTCCTCAATTCAAGTTCCTGTAAGACCTTTTGCCTTCCTGCCATGTATAGTCCTCCTCCCAGCTAAGGTAGCCACACTGTTTTTGATTATAATATTTTGCCTGTTGTAGTTTTTTTTGCGGTGCAATCTTTTGTTCTTTTTTTATGCTCCGTGGTTTTTTGTTGCCTGCTTAAGTGTCACTCTTTATCCCTGTCTTGAGCAATAAAGACAATTTTTGTTCATACTCCTGCCTGTGTTTTGCATTTTTGGATCCATTATCCTCTTTGAGAGTATCACCAAGCGTGACAAAATGTTTGCAATCAACCTGTAGGGTCCCAAAGATCGACTGGTAGATCGCGATAGACGGGTTGGCGACTTTTGGATTAGACCATATGAATTCAAGTTAAAAAAAGAAATAAAGCTCCAAAGGGCTGTCCCACACCTGGTCTAAAGGTCACTGCACATCACTGATCCCAATTATCCACCATTACAATTTATAAGTTATGGTTCTTATCCTATGAAATAAAACATTCTTACATTTCTTGATACAATTGCATTTAGCCAGAATGTCAAGCCGAAGCATAATAATGTTACATAATAATGTACCAATAACTTCTTTAGGTTTTTACATGCTTTAAAGTAAAAGAAAGCACACAGAGGCCCTTTTCCACAGAAAGTTCAGGAACGTCAAGTTCCTGGAACCTTTAGTTCCTGGAACTATTAGTTTCTGTAGGTTGTGTGGTTTCTGTTTCCACCACATTTCGCAGTTCGGAGTGGTTTATACAAATCAGGCTGATGATGTATGGATGAGTGGTACAGTATATTTCTACACTGATACCATGTAAATAAACAGACAATAATATGTCATATTTATTTTACTCAAGTGTCAGCAAATAAAATACAAAACAATAAGATACAAAATGATGTGATTTAAAAAACAAGTTTACCCAATTTTACATAAAAAGTCAGGCATTGGTCCGCACTGTGCAACAGTCCCTTTAGTATATGACAAGGGCCAGGTAAGTATGATCCATTTCAGCTTTAAGTAACAATATATGACAACATGAGCACATCAGGTTTAGTTTTAGTTTAAGCATTAGTATTCAATTCACTCATTGACTCCTTTTACAGCACGTAACAGAGTAAATAGCTAACTATTGATATGATTTACCTTTGTTGCACTCATTTACTGCCTCTACTTTTTAACATTTATCTTCAAACTTTAATGAGGTCGCTGAATCCCAGTGAGCAGCTCCAGTTGCTACATCAATGTCCGGCTAAGTCCATTATTAATACATTTACAAGATTCCGTCCATTTTTCGTAGCTTCGCGTATCTAAATAAAGTTTGTAAAAATTCATAAACAACACTAGTTTTTAACACTATGGCTGAGTAAAACACGGAAAGATTGTTCAACTAATCAGCGTTCACAGAAGGTCCTGCAAGTCGAAGGTTCCTTTCGTTCTTTTTTCTTTCCTTTGTCAAGGATGTTGTAATAGAAATACACAAGAAATAAGAAATAAACAAATTGTCTCGCATAGTCTAATGGCAGCTAACATTTTGAATACAAAGTTTAGGTGTGTTCAACCAATCAGCATTTGGCAGCCTAGCCAATTCCTGCAGGAACTTTCCCAAGTACCACCTAGCTACTGGGAAGTAAAATAGTTCCTGCGAACCTTTATTTACCCGGGTAGTTTTTGGTGGGACGCAGGGGGGTATTTCATTTACCAGGGCAAATGGGAAAGTTCCGGTAAAAGATTATGTGGTGGAAAGGGGCCTTAGGATACATCAGCTATCATTTCAACACTGGTGGCTAGGAATCGGCATCGCTCCCCCTTCCGCTGGAGTGCTTGCATTCAGAGATGGAGAGCTTCACGTCCGTGTTTAGATACCAGTTTAGCGCATTAATAACACAAAATGGGGATCGTGGCGCTCATGCTTTGATTCTCAAAGATGTTTGTCAATGTAATCTGTGACCTAAATGAATGCTACTACATCAGTTGCGGATTATAGGGGGGCACACATTTTCTGGCAGGCTAAAATGTGTATGTTCCCCTATAACATATTCTGGTTGATAATCCAGAGAGTGTTTAGCAGACTGATGGCCAAGCAGTATTACAATTTACATTTAATCCTGAAAGTATTTTTCCACATTTTGTTATGCTACAACCTTATTCCAAAATGGAATACATTAATTTTTGTCCTCCACATTCTACAGAACAATACCCCAAAAGGCCATAATGAGAAAACGTTTACAATTATTTTTTGCATATTTATTCAAAAAAAATACTTACGTCCAGGGTGTACCCCGCCTTCTGCCCGATTGTAGCTGAGATAGGCTCCAGAACCCCCCGCGACCCCAAAAGGGACAAGCGGTAGAAAATGGATGGATGGAACTTACATAAAGGTTAAAACTTTGTTGATTGCTGCCAAAGGTGCATCAACAAAATATTGAGCATAGACTGTGAATACTTATGTACATATGATTTTTTAGTTTTGATAAATGCACAAAAATATACTTTTTCACATTGTCATTATGATGTATTATCTGTAGAATTTTGAGAACAAAAAATTATGTCTTCCATTTTGGAATAAGGCTGTAACACAACAAAATGTGGAAAAAGTGAAGCGAAAATTAATAAGGTATTTTTAGTATCAGCCCTTCTTTTCAACAGTGTATGAATGAATGACAACTTATTGTCATTGCTTCGGTAAGACAATTAAACACAATTTAACATCACTGAAGATAGCATCCTCATCGTTAAAAATAATAATGAATAAAAACTAGAGAGCATAATATAAAATATAAAAGTATACAATAAAAAAAAAAAAGTGAAATACATATACTGTACATTGTACAGTATATCTAGTCTAGGGGTCGGCAACCCACGGCTCCGGAGCTGCATGCGGTTCTTTGACCACTCTGATGCGGCTCAGCTGCATACTTGCCGACCCTCCCGATTTTTCCCGTAAACTTCCGGATTTTAGTGCTTCTCCCGGAAATCTTCCGGGGCAAATATTCTCCGATTTTCACCCGGACAACAATATTGAGGGCGTGCCGTGATGGCACTGCCTTTAGCGTCATCTATAATCTGTCGTCACGTACGCTTTTTCACCATACTATCTTGGTGCCCGCCCAGTCACAACAGAACAAATACCCAGAATCCCATGCAGCCCTAACTCTTCCGGGCTACATTATACACCCCTGCTACCACCAAACCCCGCCCCCCCAACCCCGCCCACCTCAACCGATGCACGGGGGGGAGTGTTTGGTGGTAGCAGGGGTGTATAATGTAGCCCGAAAGAGTTAGGGATGTATGGGATTCTGGGTATTTGTTCTGTTTTGTTTATGTTGTGTTACGGTGCAGATGTTCTCCCGAAATGTGTTTGTCATTCTTGTTTGGTGTGGGTTCACAGTGTGGCCCATATTAGTAAGAGTGTTAAAGTTGTTTATACAGCCACCCTCAGTGTGACCTGTATGGCTGTTGACCAAGTATGCTTGCAGTCACTGATGTGTGTCTGCAGATGCCTCATGCAACATGTAACTGGGCTGGCACGCAGTTTGTACAGGTTGTAGAGGGCGCTAAAGGCAGTGCCATCACGGCACGCCCTTATTATTGTTGTGTGAATATCAGCAGACGTTTGAGAGAATAGTTGCCCTGAAATTCGTGAGTCTCCCGGAAAAATCGTGAGGGTTGGCAAGTATGACGCTGTCAAGCACCATTCATATAAAACGTGCGGGCCGCACTAACATTACATTTTCATATTAAGGTGCGGGCCGCGTGTCTGAGACCCCTGGTTTATACATAGCACAAAGCAAAAAAAAACTTTGTATGCAGTGTTATTTAATTTTAAATTTCAAAAGAGTTTTGTGGCTCCCATTGTTTTCTTTAATTTGTGAAACGGGTCAAAATGGCTCTTTGAGTGGTAAAGGTTGCCGACCCCTGATCTAGTCTATCACACTGTCCTAGTTTGGCTTGTCAGTTGGCTGATGGGGGTGACAGTGATTACAGCCCGTGGATAGAAACTGTTTTTTAGTCTGTTTGTTTTGCTTTTAAAGGGGCCCTAATATGCAAAACCAAGTTGGTCTCTTACCCATTGGCAGTTGTTTTGTGTGTTTGGTATCCCCAGAAGTCCTGAACATTTTTGAATAAACCATGGAGGCATGGCCGAGATATTTATAAAACAATTGTGCTATCTTCCAAACTTGCTCCAAACAAGCAGTTTGGAATTTGAGACAATTGTGATGTATTTTGCCTTAGTTACGTCAGCACATAGCTCCATATATGACAGAGCTTTACACAAAGAGCTTTGCGTGGGTCTGCCATTTTTATCCAGTTTTAGTCCAAAGTTGTTCAATAAGTTAATTTTTCTCTATCCTCTTGATGTGGGGCAGACATTGTAGCATATAGTTGTAACTTACATCTGCCAGTCGACTGGACATGAAGCCTTAGCAACTACAACCAACCAGACAGAATTGAGATGCAGTCGAAGGGGCGTAGCCTGGAGGATAATTTTGGCAGGTAAATAAGACCGCCCACAAAACGGCGCATTCTGAAGAGACAGTCAGAAAGCGGTTTGAAGATGGTCTGTAAAACAAAATCCATGCAACATTTTGACCAAAAGGTTCCACATTGTGCATATTTTGGTGCAGTTGGCTTAGCTTTCACACTGTTATTTTTGTCAACCGACCAAGGGCTGCTCAGAAAAAAATGTATGCAATAAATGCACAGACTTATCGCAGCTCCCTTGAGTACTCAATCTTGTGTATTATGTTGGCATTTTGCGTGACGCTTGACTTAATTTGATACTCGCTTGCCCTCTTAAGTGACAGAGATGAGTCTAGTGAATAGCTTGAAGGACTTCAAGAACTTTGACGAAGCAGGTGGTTGCAGTGGAAAAGGCCATCTCTCAGAACCACAAAGGAGGACAGGAACCACACAGGTGTCAAAGTTACACATCTTCATGACGTGTAGAGCTTTTCTTTATGTCAAACTCACTGGAGGTTGCCTCAAAGCCCTTCAAGCCTCCTGCAGGTGCCAGTTAACCTCAACTGTGACGGTGCGCTCTTATCGCACCATCACATGATGACCGGCACGTCCCTCTCTCTCTCTCTGGCCCAGAGAGCGAAGACACACCTGCACGTTGACAGCGAGAGCAAACGTGCTGTCTTTTGACAGCACGTTTGCTCTCGCTGTCAACGTAACACCTGGGAAGATCACCTGAGCCATCTATAGCGAGTCCTGGGTTGGATCTAGCAAGCACGACTGACTCTGAATCCGGCCAAGTGTTAGTGGGCCAAGGAGGAGGCCAAGTACCTTGGCTATTGTTTGGTTTGGGGAGAAGTGTAACCACAAGTGGACAAGGTGGAGACCATTTGCAGCTACCCGCGGCCTCAGACAAAGAAGGAGGTGAGGTCCTTCCTAAGAAGGACGGTACAGGTCGCCTGGTACAGGAGGTTCGTCCCGCAGTTTTCCACTATTGCTGCTCCACTCACAGCTCTGACGACAAAGGACTAGAGGAATCCTGTCGTCTGGAGCGAAGCCTGGGAAACGGTCTTCAGGACATTAAACAATTTCCGGTTCCGGTTCACCATGCATGACTGCTCGCTGACTGCTCGCTGTTTCGAAAAAGCTAAGTATTGTTCTATTTGTGTGCTTTTAATTGTTCTGCAGCTTTCTTTATTACTTCCTAAACATATTTAGTAGTACTATTTAATTTGCAAATCACCCGATCTCTGTCTCACCATCCCTCCCGCAGCTAGCTAGCAGCTAGCTGCTAAGCTAACGAAGCTAGCGCGGAGAAAGGCGGCGCCGGTCGTCGGTCGGAAGGAAGCGGCTCCCCGCACACCGTGACCACGACTTCTCGGAAGACAGCAGGAACTTCACTCGGTGACAGAAAACACCGTGAGTATGGCTTCCTGCGCGTCTTGCACCTTACTCACGGAGAGGCTGGCTCTGCTAGACGGCCGTGTCCGCCAGTTAGAGCAGAGTAATCTCGTAACTTTAGATGTTGCGGACACATCTGCTAGCGTTAGCTGTAGCGAGCTAACTACCCCAGCCTGTAGTAGTCCTAAGCGGCCTACAAGCTACGGTGTACCGGTTGAGACGCATAATAGATTTAGCTCTTTAGCTAGTCCTACACCCCAGTCTACCGGGCACCACACCTTAGTCATAGGGGACTCCTTCACCCGAAACATAAAGCTTAGCAAACCAGCCACAATTAAGTGTATTCCCGGGGCCAGAGCACCTAACATTGAAGCTAATCTTAGGGAGCTAACTCGCAACAGGCCTAGTAAACACGTACGACAGGCTAATCGCACCACTAGTTATGCGAATATAGTTGTACACGTTGGCTCCAATGACACTAGAATGAGACAGTCAGAGATTACAAAGAGAAACATAGCCAGGACTTGTGATCTCGCTAGAAAGATGTCCAGGCATCGAGTAATTGTCTCTGGCCCCCTGCCTGCGAGAGGCAATGATGAGAGATATGGCAGATTAGTCTCGCTTAACAAGTGGCTGGCTAGCTTCTGTAGACAACAGGGACTAACGTTAAATGATAATTGGCCCTCTTTCAGGGGCAAACCAGGCTTGCTGATGAGAGACGGCCATCATCCTGGCTAAAAACATAGACTACTGTTTAAGTCACATTTGGCTAACTACACTAGAGCAAGCCCGGTCACAGGCAATTACAGAGCCTGCTAGTCCGGGTGAGGAGTCAGTTAAGCTAGAACTAGCCAGCGCCAGGCTGGATAATCCCTGTACGCATAGCAATTCTCTTAGAATAATACACAACTCACATAATGTGTTTTCTGTTGTGAATGTGTCAGAGGTAGATATGCATTCTACTGAGGTGGCAAATTATGATGCGTTCAGTCTATCGCAGCATCAAGCAAACAATCTGAAAATTCCCGTCGTATCAATTCCTAGATATGGTCGAAACTATTTAAAGTGCACTACGTATAATAAACGCAACATTATTAATATTGCTACTACGGATAATTTAAACAAAAACTCGTCAAAACAGCCCAATACTTATAATATGGGCTTTTTAAACATAAGATCATTGTCTCCCAAAACGTTATTAGTTAATGAGGTCATTAGAGACAACAATCTTAACGTCATTGGTCTTAGCGAAACCTGGCTCAAACCAGACGATTTGTTTGCGCTAAATGAGGCATCTCCTCCTAACTATACGAATGCACATATTGCCCGTCCCCTCAAAAGGGGTGGGGGGGGGGTCGCACTAATATACAATGAAAACTTTAACCTTACCCCTAACCTAAATAATAAATACTAATCGTTTGATGGGCTTACTATGAGGTCTGTCGCACCGCTGCCTCTCGACCTGGCTGTTATCTACCGCCCCCCAGGGCCCTACTCGGACTTTATCAATGAATTCTCAGGGTTCGTTGCTGATCTAGTGACGCACGCAGACAATATAATCATAATGGGGGACTTTAATATCCATATGAATACCCCATCGGACCCTCAGTGCGTGGTGCTCCTGACTATAATTGATAGCTGTGGTCTTACACAAATAATAAATGAACCTACGCATCGCAACGGTAATACGATAGATCTAGTGCTGGTCAGGGGTGTCACCACTTCCAAAGTTATGGTACTCCCGTATACTAAAGTAATGTCCGATCATTACCTTATAAAATTCGAAGTTCTGACTCATTGTCAACAAGCTAATAATAATAATAACTGCTATAGCAGCCGCAACATTAATGCTGCCACAACGATGACTCTTGCTGACCTACTGCCTTCGGTAATGGCACCATTCCCAAATTATGTCGGCTCTATTGATAACCTCACTAACAACTTTGACAATGCCCTGCGCGAAACCATTGATAGTATAGCACCGCTAAAACAAAAAAGGGCCCCTAAAAGGTGCACCCCATGGTTTACAGAAGAAACCAGAGCTCATAAATTATCATGTAGAAAGTTGGAACGCAAATGGCGCGCGACCAAGCTTGAGGTTTTCCATCAAGCATGGAGTGATAGTTTAATATCGTATAAACGCATGCTTACCTTAGCTAAAGCTAAATATTACTCAAATCTCATCCGCCTCAACAAAAACGACCCTAAATTTTTGTTTAGTACAGTAGCATCGCTAACCCAACAAGGGACTCCTCCCAATAGCTCCACCCACTCGGCAGATGACTTTATGAATTTCTTTAATAAGAAAATTGAACCCATTAGAAAGGAGATTAAAGACAACGCATCCCAGCTACAACTGGGTTCTATTAACACAGATACAACTGTATCTACGACGGATACTGCAATACAAAATAGTCTCTCTCTTTTTGATGAAATAACATTAGAGGAACTATTACGGCGTGTAAGTGGGATAAAACAAACAACATGTTTACTTGACCCACTTCCTGGGAAACTTATCAAGGAGCTTTTTGTATTATTAGTTCCATCAGTGCTAAATATTATAAACTTATCACTTTCCTCTGGCACTGTTCCCCTAGCATTCAAGAAAGCGGTTATTCATCCTCTACTCAAAAGACCTAACCTTGATCCTGACCTCATGGTAAACTACCGGCCGGTGTCCCACCTTCCCTTTATTTCGAAAATCCTCGAAAAAATTGTCGCACAGCACCTAAATGAACACTTAGTGTCTAACAATCTCTGTGAACCTTTTCAATCCGGTTTCAGGGCAAATCACTCTACGGAGACAGCCCTCGCAAAAATGACTAATGATCTACTGCTAACGATGGATTCTGATGCGTCATCTATGTTGCTGCTTCTTGATCTTAGCGCTGCTTTCGATACCGTCGATCATAATATTTTATTAGAGCGTATCAAAACACGTATTGGTATGTCAGACTTAGCCTTGTCGTGGTTTAACTCTTATCTTACTGACAGGATGCAGTGCGTCTCCCATAATAATGTGACCTCGGACTATGTTAAGGTAACGTGCGGAGTTCCTCAGGGTTCGGTTCTTGGCCCTGCACTCTTTAGTATTTACATGCTGCCGCTAGGCGACATCATACGCAAATACGGTGTTAGCTTTCATTGTTATGCTGATGACACCCAACTCTACATTCCCCTAAAGCTGACCAACACGCTGGATTGTAGTCAGCTGGAGGCGTTGTCTTAATGAAATTAAACAATGGATGTCCGCAAACTTCTTGCAACTCAACGCCAAGAAAACGGAAATGCTGATTATCGGTCCTGCTAAACACCGACATTTATTTAATAATACCACCTTAACATTTGACAACCAAACAATTACACAAGACGAATCAGTAAAGAATGTGGGTATTATCTTCGACCCAACTCTCTCGTTTGAATCACACATTAAGAGTGTTACTAAAACGGCCTTCTTTCATGTCCGTAATATTGCTAAAATTCGTTCTATTTTATCCACTAGCGACGCTGAGATCATTATTCATGCGTTCGTTACGTCTCGTCTCGACTACTGTAACGTATTATTTTCGGGTCTCCCTACCAATTGTAATCTTTTAATGCTAGCATTAAAAGATTACAATTGGTACAAAATGCGGCTGCTAGACTTTTGACAAGAACAAGAAAGTTTGATCATATTACGCCTATACTGGCTCACCTGCACTGGCTTCCTGTGCACTTAAGATGTGACTTTAAGGTTTTACTACTTACGTACAAAATACTACACGGTCTAGCTCCGTCCTATCTTGTCGATTGTATTGTACCATATGTCCCGGCAAGAAATCTGCGTTCAAAGAACTCCGGCTTATTAGTGATTCCCAGAGCCCAAAAAAAGTCTGCGGGCTATAGAGCGTTTTCTATTCGGGCTCCAGTACTATGGAATGCCCTCCCGGTAACAATTAGAGATGCTACCTCAGTAGAAGCATTTAAGTCCCATCTTAAAACTCATTTGTATACTCTAGCCTTTAAATAGACCCCCCTTTTAGACCAGTTGATCTGCCGTTTCTTTTCTTTTCTCCTCTGCTCCCCTCTTCCTTGTGGAGGGGGGAGGGGGGGGCACAGGTCCGGTGGCCATGGATGAAGTGCTGGCTGTCCAGAGTCGGGACCCGGGGTGGACCGCTCGCCTGTGCATCGGCTGGGAACATCTCTGCGCTGCTGACCCGTCTCCGCTCGGGATGGTGTCCTGCTGGCCCCACTATGGACTGGACTCTTACTATTATGTTGGATCCACTATGGACTGGACTCTCACAATATTATGTCAGACCCACTCGACATCCATTGCATTTGGTCTCCCCTAGAGGGGGGAGGGGGTTACCCACATATGCGGTCCTCTCCAAGGTTTCTCATAGTCATTCACATCGACGTCCCACTGGGGTGAGTTTTTCCTTGCCCTTATGTGGGTTTTGTACCGAGGATGTCGTTGTGGCTTGTGCAGCCCTTTGAGACACTTGTGATTTAGGGCTATATAAATAAACATTGATTGATTGATTGATTGAAAAGACCGCCGGACCGTAAGCAGCGGTTCGTCGTCCAGACCAACGTGTCTGCTGTTGGACTAGGGGCAGTCCCAGCGCAAGGGGATCCTGGGGAGGAACAACCGATCCTGTACCTGATTCAGAAGATGCTGCCACATGAGACCAGGTATTCTACGGTGGAGAAGGAGGGCCTTGCCATCAAGTGGGCCCTGGCGAGCTTGAGGTTGGGAAGGGAGTTTGACTTTGAGACGGACTACCATGCCTTCAGCCATCAGTGTGTAAATGTGTGTGTGTGTGTGTGTGAATGGGTGAATGTGGAAATAGTGTCAAAGTGCTTTGAGTTCCTTAAAAAAAGGTAGAAAAGCGCTATACAAGTACAACCCATTTACCATTTACCATTTACCTTAACCTGGATTAACTCAATGACGGACCACAACCGCCGCCTCACCCGCTGGTACCTGTTCATACCAGTTCCAACGTTGTGGCATACTACATTTCCAGGTTGCCACACATCGTCAACCTTGGGGAGGAAGGGGATAATGTGACGGTGCGCTCATATTGCGGATTGGCAACCTCAAATATTAGGCTGCAATGATGTTCAAGTGTATGGTCAAGAGCACCACATTATCCTCATACCAGAGGTCTGTGAAGCAGGAGTGGAAATTGACTCCAACACTGGGGCTGGTATTCTTGTACCCATTGTTTTTTTTTTTTTTTTTTTTTTTTTTTTTGTCCTGTCCAGCTTCTCAGGCAAATCATATAGTTGATGTAGATGCCCATGTCGGCTGTTCAGATTTACTTTACAAAAGAGAAGTGTAGGATACTTCTCTTGTTGCCTTATTTGTATTTGACTTTATTAAATGTATTTATATTATCATTTAGTGCAGCCGGGCCGGAGCAGGAGGGGATAGAAAGAGAAAAAAAAAGAAGACAGAGGGGGAAATTGTGGGGACAAGAGGGGGATTAGACAGAGAGACAAAAACAACAACAGCAAACAACAACAACAACAACAATAGAGCAACATCAGCAAATATGACATGTACAAATATGATGGTAAAAGTAATAGCAAATAAGCAGTTAGCGAAAAATAAAAAATAATACAGAAATGACAATGAGCATTATTACACTACAAATGGATCAATACAAATACCAATAGAAATAGCGCTATTGATAATGAACAATACCAATAATTGACCTTTATTATCAACAATACAGTTGTTTAAATGCAACAATACATATACGTAATGATAACTTGAGATACGAAAGAATGCAGAAAAATGGAGGGGGAGAAAGAGAAGCAACCTACATTAACCTTGTAGATTGTTATAGTAACAATAGGTTAAGCTTTGTCAGTGTGCCATGTGTTACACCCAGTTTACCCTAGGGCAACAACGTTAATATATGTTTGATGAAACGTGATTATGTGCATGAGTGTAAGTATGCATATGTACTTGTATATGTACAGAATGTGTATATGTGTTTGTACAGTGAATGTATATGTACAGTATGTGTATATGTGTTTGTACAGTGAATGTATATGTACAGTATGTGTATGTGTATGTTTGTATATTGAATGTGCGTGTGGATGTACGAACATTAGGTAGGTAAATATGTACTGTATTTGTGTATGTATGTGGGAGCGTAGGTACCTATGTACGTATGTGAGCATATGTGAATTTGCATGTACAATACATTCGACTCCCAGAGTGCGTGGGAGCCAGAGCACGGCCCCATCACCCCCGAGAGCCCAACCCACAAACAGGAGGCGTGGTGCCCAGGGAACCAGGGACCACCGCCCCCACGCAGCCAAGCCGGCCAGCGACAGGAACCCCAGAGCCCGACCCACCGTACCGCCCACAAGGGCCAGCAGCAGGCCGCAGACAGACGCACCCGGCAGAGGACAGGGCACGAGAAAAGCAGGGGACAGCCAGACCCCAAGCCAGCGAGAGACCACACCCCACACGGGCAGAAAGGCGAGACGCCCCGCCCGAGGGACCCAGAGACTCCCCGCAACCGGACGGGAAGACCGCCCCCGCCCCACCGGCAACCGGGCCCCCACGAGCCCACCCCCCACCCCCGGAGAGCGCGGCGAGGCCAGCCCCCGGCCACCCCACCCAAACCGGCCGCCGCAGGACCACCCAGGCACAGGGCCACGGGAACCACCCACCCCACCCGCAGGGACCCCAACGATGGAGATGGAACAACCAGCAACCGCCCCGCCGAGCCCCCCCCTGAGGGAGGGGAAAATTAAAAAATAATATTAATAAAATATATTAAAAAATAAATAAATAAATAAATTAATTAATTAATTAATTAAAAAAAAAAAAGAATTAAAAGAAGATCACAGACATGCTGACAAACAAGGTCACTACCCCAGCAACTGGCCGACTCGCAGCACCTCGGAATACCTTGCAGCACCAAGCTACCACAATAGACGCAGGGACTAGGCCCAACAGGCCCCAACCAAGACGGGCACCCGGAAGGGATGGACAGCGGGACCCAGGAGCTCCAGACACGCAGTTCGGATGCAGTAGCCTGAGGCGTCGACCCCCGTCTGACAGGCAGGCCCAGAGCGTACCCCCAGAAATATACATACATACATACATATATACATACACATACACACATACACGTATACATACCCACACATACACATATATACATATACATACACATATGTACACATATACATACACATATGTACACATACACATATATAAACATACATACATACACACACATATACATACATATACACAGTTCGTCAGCCCCGACAGCCATCACGCGCGCGCGCTGCCACCAGTCACAACATCAGCCACACCCCTGCACCAGACCCAGCAGCCACGGGCGCCCACACCACAAACAAACGGCAGCAGAAGCAGCAGCCGCAATAACCCCAGACAGCCAGCACCAGCCAATCAAATCAAAGCGATCAAAAAAAAACTGCGACCAGCAACCACATGCCACCAGGGCCACGGAGACCAGTCGGCGCCAGCCCGCCGGTCAGCCCGAACGCCAACACACAAACAAGAGACACCAACAACCCCCCCAACCAAAAGGCCCCCCACCCCAACCCAAACCCGCACAAACACACCACCGCCCAAACAACCGAGACACAGCATCCAGACCAGACACGGGGGCTGCGCCGCCACCACACCAAGTCACCAACAGAGACCCCACAGCGCAAGGTCGGGCCACACGGGCACGGACCCCATCCAACAGGAAGTGAGACCCGCGCGACGCCACACACAAATAAATAATAAGATAAAAAAAATAAAAAAATAAAAAAATAAAATAAAATAAAAAATAAAATTTAAAAAATAAAATAAAATAAAAATAAGTAAATAATAAAAATAAAAATAATAAATACATTAAAAATAAAAAATAAAAATATAACAATAATAAATGAATAAAAGCCTGGCAGGCCACCAGACCGCAGTCCCCGCCGGCCGACGAGGCAATGAGGGGTGCGCCGAACCCCAAACCCCCCATGCATGTGTACAAGGCCCCCAGAGTGTCTACTGTGTAGTTAAAATTAGGAGGTCAGCCGTTACAGCCGACCTCCAGTCCCTATTGATGTGTGTACTGTAGCGTGAGTGAGATATGTATGCTTGTGGGAACTAATAATGCGATTAAAATTGGGGGACATCAAGGTCATGGTGGGTCCCAACCAAACCAAGCCCCCCAAATCCTAAGTGTCTAATATGCAGCTAAGATTGAGGGATGGACGAGCAGGGGACAAGACAGGAGGACTGGAGCCCCATTGGAGGCATCCTCAACCCCCCGCCATGCCTCCCCGCAGGACAATCCCCAAAGTCCTATATATGTGTGACTGTGTGCGCTATAAGTAGGAGGAGTAGAGGGCCCAGACATCCCCCCAGTCCACGCGGCCGACAACCAGGAACTACGGCCAGGAGGCCGCCACCCCCCGCCACAGCCCGTGACCCACACCAGACCACTTTAACGTGACGCCACGCGAGCCCCTCCCCCCGCCAAACAAAGCCATCCCCCGCCCGCCCCAACCCAACCCTGCAGAGCCCATACCGGCAACCAAACGCAGAGAAACCGCACAGCCCCCACGCCCAATGCAAACACCGCATCCCGGCCATCCACACAGCAACGTGCCCATACGAGTCCCGGCCAGGGGAAGGAGCCCCCCAACGGGGCAAGAAGCCAATGCATCCCGTCCGCCCGCCAGCCCCCAAACCAGCCGGCAAGCCAACGCCAGCCAGCCCCACAACCCCACAAGCGCACAGACACCAGCCACAGTCCCCCAACCACTCCAACCCAACACAGCGATGCCAACCGCTGGTATCACCGCAGCAACCATCACCACCACCGCCCGTCCGCAGCGTAAACACCCGCGGCCGCCGAAACCAAAACAAAAAAGCGACCGACCCCGTAAACCACAACAACGCACACCCCCGGCTACCACCGAGGCCACCAACCCACCTACCCCAACTCATCCACAGCCAGGCCAATTGAGCCACCGGACATCCACACCCATGCACACACCTACACATTCATATACACATACATACACACATACATATATGCATATACATATACATACACACATATACACACGCATGCATATACATATAAACATACACATCCACACATATATACACATTAATACACCCACACACATATACATAAGCCCACATATACACAAACACATACATACACAACACACACACACAAAAAAAAAAAAATAAATAAATAAATAAATACAAAATTTAAAAAAAAATAGAAAGAAAAGAAAAAAAATTTAAATAAAATAAAAATAAACCCTTTAAATAAAATAAAATAAATAAAAATAAACAAGAGGCCTGGTCGCCAACAGTGCCCAACGCCACCAAACCCCGCAGCCCCTCCCGCACGTCCAGGCCCCCCCCGCCCACCACCCACCAGGCATCCCATCCGGCAAAAAGCCATAAGGGCCCACCCCTGCGCCCACAGCCGGCATGCCACGGCACCTCAGCAGACCCGGCGCCGCGATCAGCAATGCACACCGGGGCAGCGACACATACATATGTACCTACATACATACACACAGATTTCACCATACATATATACAAACGTACACACACCCACATACACGCGTACCCATATATAATTTAACAGAATAAGTTAAATAGATTAAATAGATTAAAAATTTTTTTTAAAAAAAATAAAAATAAAAATAATAATAATAATATATATATATATATATACATACACACATACATATATATATATATATACACATACATACACATACATACATACATTCATACATACATACATATATACATACATACATACATATACATACATACACATATATATATATATATATATATATATATATATATATATATATATATATATATATATATATATATATATATATATATATATATACATACACATAAAATAAATTTAAATAAATAAATAAAATTAATAAAAAAATAAGGGCAGAGTAAAACACAGGAGGGGGACTCCCGCAGGGCAGTCGGGCAGCACCGCCGGGGCCCCAACAAGGGAGGCAAGCAGTCCCCCCAACCCGGCACCAGGCAGGCCCGCACAGCCGCAGCGCAGGGCGACCCCGGGCAGACCCCGCCCCGCGCCCCAGGGGAAGGAGGAAGCCCACGGACACCCGGAGCCAGAGGGGCACGAGCCGACCCCCGCCCGACAGCGGCAAGACCCCAGCCCCACGGGCGCAACCCCCCGCCCAACCACCCACGGGAGGGACAGCCCCCCCAACCAACCCAAGGCGGCCGCCCACAGCCCCACCCGCACCCCAACACCCGCCCAGGCACCTCCACCCACCCCCAGCCACCAGACCACCCACGGATCGGCCCGCCAGGCCGGAACCAGGAAACACACCCCAGGCCCACCCGACCCCGCGGCACACGGCCCCCCCCGGCACCCAGGACCCCCCACCCACGGAGCAAGACCCCCGGGACAGAGCCCCAGCCCCGGCCCCCAAGGGAGTCAGGTCAGAAAATTAATTAGCGGTGCCCAAAGAGATCGGAATTCTGTCAGTTGTTGGTTTGATTCAGCAGACATTCTTTCCATAACTACATAATCTAATAAAATGTTTTTGTAAAGGTTTATACATAAATTATTTTTTGATTTCCAATTTATGAGAATAGTTTTCTTGGCAATGCCTAACGCATTTATAAGGAGGTATGTTTTGTTTATATCAAGATCAGTTGCGGAGAGATCACCCAACAGGCAGAGTGCGGGGCAGATGGGAATAGGAATCTCTAACGCTAATGATAGGTTCTCGCACACTCCAAGCCAAAAGTTACTCACGGGAGCACAGGACCACATTGAATGCAAGTAATTATCTATCTTATTATCTGAGCAGTGTACACAGATGTTAGAGTCAGCTAAACCCATTTTATACATTCTTAGACCGGTGTAATGTATTCTGTAAAGTATTTTGAGCTGAATCAGTCGTACATTTGGATTCTTAATCAAACGAGTAGTATTGAGGCATATTTGTTTCCAGAATTCTGGGTCACAGCTTGTTGATACGTCTGAGTGCCATTTAGAAGTTGGAATACTTATTGTGTTATCTATTTTTGATAAGAGAGCATATAATTTGGATAAAGCTTTGGGGGCAGATGTTTTGAAGAATTTAACGGTCGTAGGATTACTTTCCCATGTTGTTTTGTTGAATCTTGCGCTGATTACAGATTTGATTTGTATATATTCTAGAAATTTATTAGGATTGATTGCATATTGTGTTATTAAACTTTTAAAAGAGATAAAACTGTTTGCATTGATGATATCCCCAAGGCATCCGACTCCCTTATCATACCATGTTGGAAAGTTCAATGGCTTCTTGTTTAAAAGAAAATCAGGATTATTCCAAATAGGCGTAAATTGGCATGGAGTGAGCGGGGACCCAGTTATTTTCAAAAACTCCCACCAAGCTGTTAAGGTAGTGCGTATATTAATACTTTTAAAGCAGTTGTGTTTTCGGAGAATTTGGCTAATAAAGGGCAAGTTAGAAATTGGGATCTCCTGGCTAAGTGATTGTTCAATCTCTAACCATAAACTATCTAATAAAGTGGGATTGATCCATTTTAATATATATTGTAGTTTATTTGCAAGGAAATAATAGGACAAGTTTGGGAGTTCTAGACCCCCATGTTCTTTGGGTTTTTGTAAAGTTTTAAGGCTGATTCGTGCTGGTTTACTCTTCCAAAGAAACTGATTGATGTGTGAGTCTAGTGACTTAAACCAGATTTGAGAAGGTTTGGTTGGAATCATTGAAAATAGATAATTAACCCTAGGCAAGACCATCATTTTCACGGTAGAAACCCTTCCCATAAGTGAGATTGGCAGTGTTTTCCAACGCGCCAGATCATCCTCAATCGATTTTAAGATTGGGGAGTAATTCAAGCGATTCAGATCTGACAATGTGGAGGAAATATTGATTCCCAGGTATTTAATGTTCCCTTTATGCAGTGGAATCGATGAGGTGCTCTGAAAGTCAAAATTAATTGGTAACACAGTAGATTTGGACCAGTTGATGGAGTAATCTGAAATAGAACTGAATTTATTGATAAGTGAGATTGTATCTTGAAGAGAAGAATGTGGATTTTGTAAGAAAAGTAATACATCATCAGCATAAAGGCTTATTTTATGATGAACGGTTGCGGTATGGATGCCTTTAATATTTGCATGCTGTCGAATAGCGGTTGCAAGAGGTTCAATAAATATAGCAAACAGTGACGGAGAAAGTGGACACCCTTGCCTTGTGCCCCTCATAAGATTAAACCTTGGAGATATTTGGCTGTTCGTTCTAACCGAAGCTGTAGGAAAACTATATAGGACCTTAATCCATTCTATAAATGAGTCTCCAAATCCAAATTTCTGTAGAGTAGCTAGAAGAAAATTCCAGTTCACTCTATCAAATGCTTTTTCAGCATCTAATGAAACAACAGCTGTTTTTAGATTATGAATAACAGAATAGTCTATCACATTGAGTAGACGGCGAACATTGTTGGACGATTGTCTCTCTTTGATGAAACCTGTTTGATCAGGATGTACTATATATGGAGTAACTTTTTCTAATCTTTGAGCTAATACTTTGCAGATAATTTTAAGATCAGCATTAATCAGGGAGATTGGCCGGTAACTGGATGGAAGTGTTGGGTCTTTATCAGGTTTTAGCAAGAGACTGATCGTGGCAGAGTTCATATTTGGAGGAAGGAATGAGTTTTCTTTAATCTCTAAAGCCATTTTCGTAAATATCGGAGCTAGCAGTGACCAGAATGTTTTGTAGAACTCCACAGGGAACCCATCAGGCCCTGGTGCTTTATTGTTTGGCATCTGTTGAAGAGCATCGTGTAGTTCGCCTACAGAAATAGCAAGATCTAAATTTGATACCTGCCTTGTATTCAATTTAGGTAAGTCTATACCATTGAGAAATGTCTCAATGTCTGAAAGAGATGGGTCAATCTGGGGTGTATACAAATTTCTGTAAAAGTCTCTAAAGATGGAGTTAATTTCCTCAGGAACGTGTGTAATGTTCCCATCTGAATCCTTGATGGATGGTATAGAGTTTTTTTCTTTGTTTAATTTTAGTTGGTTAGCCAAATATTTGCTTGGTTTATTGTCATGTTCAAATTTTTCTAAGCGTAACCTCTGGAGCAGGAATTGACTTTTCTTATCAATTATTTCTCTTAAATCTAATTTAAGTTTTCTCAGTTTGTTCAGAGTGTGATCATGTTGTGAATTCGCATAAGCTAATTCTAATATTTTTATTTCATTTTCAAGTTCCTGCTCTAGTAAACGTTCCTTTTTTTTCTTGTATGATGAATAAGAAATAATTTTTCCTCGCATAACTACTTTTGCCGTCTCCCAGAGAACGCACGCCGTGATTTCTGGTTGATCATTAAAATCTAAAAAATCTGTCCATTCTTTCTCAAAATAGTTTAGGAAGTCTGGGTCCTTTAGTAATGATGTATTAAGTCTCCATTGTTTGATAGGTGCAGTGATAGTTTTGTTGGTGAGGGAAAGTGAGACAGGTGCATGGTCACTGATGATGATAGGATGGATGTGAATGTTTGAGATGTCAGATAAAATTGAGCTACTAGTTAAAAAGTAATCAATGCGAGAGAATGAGTGGTGAACTGGAGAAAAATAAGTGTATTCCCTAAGAGTGCGGTGATAAGAACGCCAGGCATCGCAAAGACCATAATCCTTCATATATTGCTTAAGTATTACCACTGACTGAGACTCACGGTGACTCCCAGTCACTCTGGACCGATCTATATTTGGATTAAATACTAAGTTGAGGTCCCCTCCTAGAATCAAGCAGTGGTTTGAGTGAGGAGAAAGTGAAGAGAAGAAAGTGTGAAAAAAGGAGGGGTCATCAACATTTGGACCATAAATGTTGGCGATACATAAGTTTCTCCCGTCAACAGAAATATTAAGAATGATGTATCTTCCCTCTATGTCAGTAATGGAGTTATGAACTGTAAAGTTGACCTTTCTACTTATGAGAATGGCTACGCCTCTCTGTTTGGAGTTGTAACTAGCAAGGTATGTGTGTGGGTATTGCGATGAATGCAGTTTTGAGGTATCGGACTTGGAGAGGTGAGTCTCTTGTAGTAAAGCAATGTCTGCTTGCATGCTCTTCAAATGATTAAGAATTTTTATATTTTTTTCCTTTGACCCGACACCACGCACATTCCAAGTGACAAACTGTATAGTGGACATACTAAACTAGACTGTAACTAAGTGTGTGGATGTATGTGTGTACTTTATGTGTAAATAATGCATGTCTGTATCTAAATGTAAACCTATCATGCATATATGTAGGTGTGCAGAGTGTGTATAGTTGTGCATGTATTAGCTGTGAGTGTAAATGCTGATGACAACAAGGGGACACACAACAGGTGGAGAAATAGAAAGAGAAAAACAAAACAAAAAGCATAACATAAAAAGAAAAGAAGAAAGTGGTGGATTAAACAGGTAGTGAAATAAGTGACATAAAAAGGAAAACAAGAAAGTAAAATAGTAAACATGTTGGTTTACCGAAAGAAAGAGAGAGAGAGAGAGAGCGTATGGTGTTTACGTGAGCGCTATGTGACGCACAGGTGTATTGTGAGCAAGAGGGGGGGAAAAAGAGAGGGATTGAAGCATAATGGAATAACAAAACAAACAAAAAATACAACATTTACCGTGTTTCAGACGCTAATAATACAGCCACGGCGTGGCTTCTGGATCACGGTAAAGTTGGCCGTTGATGAAAAGTTTATCCACCGCGATGACTGCACGGCATCCTTCGGTGATAAACTTCTTGCGAAGCGGGAACAGATGGCGGCGCCTGTCGAGAATTTCCTTTGGAAACTGGTCGTTGATGCTGAAGTTGGATCCTTTCAGCTCTCGGCCCTGGTTCCTCACCCGCTCCTTCTGCTTGAAGTGTTCGAATTTGGCCACGATGGGTCTCGGCCTCCTGTTCTCCGGCTTTTTGGCTCCAAGCCGGTGGACGCGATGGAAGGTGATGTTCCTGATGGTGTCCGCTGGAAGCTTGAGCTGGTGTTCCATGAAGGACTTGATGGTTTCCTCTGGATCTTCCTCGGTCTTTTCCGGTATTCCCGCGAAGACCAGATTGTCCCTCATGCTTCTCGCCTGGAGGTCCAACATCGTCTCTTTCATGCTCCTATTTTCTCGAGTGAGTTGCGTCACTCCGTCGGTGAGGGATTTTACGGACTCACGAAGAGCGGCGTTCTCCTTGGCGAGAGAAATGACCTGCTGTTGTCCGAATTCCAAACTCTCTCGGATGGCTTGGAATTCCTTGTGGAGAACCTCGACAAGTGCGAGGCGGCCATCCAAACAAGTCAGCCTTTTGTCGATGGAATCCAGGATGTCGGTGAAGTTTGTGCCCGGTGGTGACACATGGCCAGGTGAGTCCTCCGGGCGGCTTCTTTTAGACGTTGGCGTCTTAGATGGTTTCCCCATGACGAGACGATCGTAGCACTCTTCGATGTAGCCTTCAAGTGCCTCCAGATTTTGATATTTAAGTTTTATTTGCTTTATTTACTGAATGAATCAGAATTGTTTGGCAGCTGCGTGTGCCACTTGATTCTATTTTTTTTCCCGCGTCACGTACGCTCTCTCTCGCGAGACTACAGCATTACTGACGCATCATCCAAGTTAAACATTCTTCTTGTACCCATTGTTAACAGCCAAAGCTGTCAGCATGGCAATGCATCTGCCTGATGGTATAATTTTTGTGTATATTGGATTTGTTAGATGACAAATACAGTATGTTGATAATAAAATGACAACACCTAGTATTTTTCTTCACGATTTCAGGCACAACAGGAGACCCAGAAAGCTGCTCTCAGGTATGAGAGGGCTGTGTCCATGCACACTGCTGCCAGAGAGATGGTGTATGTAGCAGAGCAAGGACTGTTGGCTGACAGGAACACAATGGACCCTACCTGGCAAGAGATGCTCAACCATGCTACAGCTAAGGTACACTCATTAGCACTGTTATTTTGTATGTGTAACATATAGATATAACAAACTGTATTTAGTCCAATTTGTTTCCGTTTATTGACATTAAAGGTACTGATTAATGATGAAGAATCAACTGACTGTGCTAAATTGTAAAACATTGCAATTGAGGCAAAATGGAGTTGACTACTTGACTACAACAAGCAAAGGTACTGTTGAGTCTCAACTACTTAAAGAATGATACAAAATAAAGGAGATGACGTCAGCTAAGGGAAGCTGAGCTACATCCATGAAGACCTCCACTATGGTAGCTCCTCCAGTAAACATCATTCTGCTAAATATGACGTTGGTATGGAAATGGGAGTTCCATTGTCTTAAATATACATTAAAAAAATAACAATGAACAGAAAAATAATGGTTTGAGAGCTGCAATTAACAATTATTTTAAAGGTTGACCAATCAGCGATTATTTTTTCAATTAGTCGACAAGTCATACGATTATTGCTTGTATGTTCTGCTTTACACGTTTGAGTCTACAACTTGATTTTAACTAATGTTAGAAAGCTATTATAGTAAATTGTAACAAAAGAAACATAAGTTACTAAATTATTAATAGGTTTACTTTATTACACAAAGTAAAATACCGCAATGAAAAATGAATAGACTTAAAGTGCAAGATATTCTGTAAACTTGAATTTAAGTACAAAACAACTTTTGTCCTGTACTGTTAGAATTATTTAGCTGCCATCAGTAACTTAAAGCAGTGATTCTGAAACTGTGGTCTTGGTACGCGGGCTCCTACTAGTGGTATGCCAAATAATCACTTAATTGAATGTTCAAACACAGTGTTACTGTTCAAATGATGTGTAAGGTTACTGTGGCCAACATTTTAAAATATACCTGTTAAACAAAACCTCTGCCTTGTTTTTAGTGAATATCTAGGCCTACTACGCTACTGTATATTAATGTTGGTCATTATGGTGGTACTTGGAGAGACAAGTGTTTTCTAAGTGGGTACTTGGTGAAAAAAGTTGGAGAACTACTGACCCAAAGGAGTGATATTGTAAAACTGCATATTCGTTATCAAAGTAAAAACATTACTTGTTATCCGTTTTTAATTACCGCAAGGAATAAAAGTGTTAGCATGAACATTGCATGTCCAATCTTCTTTGCTTGTTTCTTCATAACCTGCAAAATAAAATGAGTAAATCTCAACACAAAATACATGACGGGCATCTTACACGCTATTCAAGTCATTGTTTATCCTCTCTGTGGCACATGAGTTGTTAGTATTGGGAACAAAATAATAATTTTATCAATGCTTTTTTTAGTTTAGCTCAAGCTAAATGTTACCTGTGGTGATTGTGAGGAAGTAAATGACAGTGCCAAGAGTAACTGGATATTAATTGAATAAAATAAAAAAAATCATCAAAAACATGACCGAGTGTGTTGCTAACTTGGTGAAGCAGTTTGAGTGTAACACTGCTAGTCTGCACCATACCAAAATAGGACTTGATAAAGCCAGCCAAGGACGTTTGAATAATATCTAAATGGTGAACAGGATGGAGCTAGACTGTTTGGTATTTTATACGTAAGTAGTAAAACCTTAAAATCGCATCTTAAGTGTCCAGGAAGCCAGTGCAGGTGAGCCAGTATAGGCGTAATATGATCAAACGTTCTTGTTCTTGTCAAAAGTCTAGCAGCCGCATTTTGTACCAACTGTAATCTTTTAATGATAGACATAGGGAGACCCGAAAATAATACGTTACAGTCATCGAGACAAGACGTGTTCATTTAGCTGCTGTGCAACAATTTTTTCGAAGGTTTTCGAGATAAAGGGAATGTGGGACACCGGGCCGATAGTTAAACCATGAGGTCAGGATCGAGGTTAGGTCTTTTAAGCAGAGGATGAATAACCACTTTTTTTTAATGCTAGGGGAACAGTGCCAGAGGAAAGTGATAAGTTAATTATATTTATAACTAATCTAGGTAGAAGGAGGTATAGATCGATTCGCGCCAGGACCACCAGAATGTCTCACAGTCTGTATCCCCAGGCTGTGAGACTGCTAAATGAACAGTCTGCCCCTTTGCTGCCATCTTATTACCTCACTCTTCACCACCTCAATAATTGTGCTCTGGACATTGCATTGCTGCAACATTAACGTAACACTCATCAGACATCTGACTGTTCCCACCCCCACGTCCCTCTTATCGCAATCTTCCTGACAATGCTAAAATGTAAACTATTGTCAACCTGCACATCAATGCAGTTTCTATGCCGCTGGACAAAGCTCAAACAAAATCTCGTTGACATGTATGACTTAAGTGTTGTTATGACAATGACAATAAAGGAATTGATTGATTGATAATATCCTAGTATAATACGCAGCTCCTTGATACGTTTCCCAAAAAGTGGGTCAAGTAAACATGTTGTTTGTATTGTCCCATTTACAAGTCGCAAGAGTTCATCTAATGTTATTATCACTGGCTCATAACTAATGGCCCTGCGATGAGGTGGCGACTTGTCCAGGGTGTACCCCACCTTCCGCCCAAATGCAGCTGAGATAGGCTCCAGCACCCCCGCGTCTCTGAACGGGACAAGCGGTAGAAAATGGATGGATGGATGGATGGATGGATGGACGGCTCATAACTACTGCTTTCTCGCCTCATTATCTTGAGTCCCACAATCCATCCATCCATCCATCCATCTTCTTCCGCTTATCCGAGGTCGGGTCGCGGGGGCAGCAGCTTAAGCAGGGAAGCCCAGACTTCCCTTTCCCCAGCCACTTCGTCCAGCTCCTCCCGGGGGATCCCGAGGCGTTCCCAGGCTAGCCGGGAGAGATAGTCTTCCCAGCGTGTCCTGGGTCTTCCCCGTGGCCTCCTACCGGTCGGACGTGCCCGAAACACCTTCCTAGGGAGGCGTTCGGGTGGCATCCTGACCAGATGCCCGAACCACCTCATCTGGCTCCTCTCGATGTGGAGGAGCAGCGGCTTTACTTTGAGCTCCCCCCGAATGACAGAGCTTCTCACCCTATCTCTAAGGGAGAGCCCCGCCACTCGGCGGAGGAAACTCATTTCGGCCGCTTGTACCCGTGATCTTGTCCTTTCGGTCATGACCCAAAGCTCATGACCATAGGTGAGGATGGGAACGTAGATCGACCGGTAAATCGAGAGCTTTGCCTTCCGGCTCAGCTCCTTCTTCACCACAACGGATCGATACAGCGTCCGCATTACTGAAGACGCCGCACCGATCCGCCTGTCGATCTCACGATCCACTCTTCCCCCACTCGTGAACAAGACTCCGAGGTACTTGAACTCCTCCACTTGGGGCAAGATCTCCTCCCCAACCCGGAGATGGCACTCCACCCTTTTCCGGGAGAGAACCATGGACTCGGACTTGGAGGTGCTGATTCCCATCCCAGTCGCTTCACACTCGGCTGCGAACCGATCCAGTGAGAGCTGAAGATCTTGGCCGGAGGAAGCCATCAGGACCACATCATCTGCAAATAGCAGAGACCTAATCCTGCAGCCACCAAACCAGATCCCCTCAACGCCCTGACTGTGCCTAGAAATTCTGTCCATAAAGGTTATGAACAGAATCGGTGACAAAGGGCAGCCTTGGCGGAGTCCAACCCTCACTGGAAACGTGTCCGACTTACTGCCGGCAATGCGGACCAAGCTCTGACACTGATTATACAGGGAGCGAACTGCCACAATAAGACAGTCCGTTACCCCATACTCTCTGAGCACTCCCCACAGGACTTCCCGGGGTACACGGTCGAATGCCTTCTCCAAGTCCACAAAGCACATGTAGACTGGTTGGGCAAACTCCCATGCACCCTCAAGGACCCTGCCGAGAGTATAGAGCTGGTCCACAGTTCCACGACCAGGACGAAAACCACACTGTTCCTCCTGAATCCGAGGTTCGACTATCCGGCGTAGCCTCCTCTCCAGTACACCTGAATAGACCTTACCGGGAAGGCTGAGGAGTGTGATCCCACGATAGTTGGAACACACCCTCCGGTTCCCCTTCTTAAAGAGAGGAACCACCACCCCGGTCTGCCAATCCAGAGGTACCGCCCCCGATGTCCACGCGATGTTGCAGAGTCTTGTCAACCAAGACAGCCCCACAACATCCAGAGCCTTAAGGAACTCCGGGCGGATCTCATCCACCCCCATGGCATTGCCACCGAGGAGCTTTTTAACTACCTCGGCAACCTCAGCCCCAGAAATAGGAGAGCCCACCACAGATTCCCCAGGCCCTGCTTCCTTATAGGAAGACGTGCTGGTAGGATTGAGGAGGTCTTCGAAGTATTCCCTCCACCGATCCACAACATCCGCAGTCGAGGTCAGCAGAGCACCATCCCCACCATACACGGTGTTGACACTGCACTGCTTCCCCTTTCTGAGGCGGCGGATGGTGGTCCAGAATTGCTTCGAAGCCGTCCGGAAGTCTTTTTCCATGGCCTCCCCGAACTCCTCCCATGTCCGAGTTTTTGCCTCCGCGACCGCTGAAGCCGCACACCGCTTGGCCTGTCGGTACCTGTCTGCTGCCTCAGGAGTCCCATGAGCCAAAAGAACCCGATAGGACTCCTTCTTCAGCCTGACGGCATCCCTCACCGCCGGCGTCCACCAACGGGTTCTAGGATTACCGCCACGACAGGCACCAACTACCTTGCGGCCACAGCTCCAATCGGCCGCCTCGACAATAGAGGTACGGAACATTGTCCACTCGGACTCAATGTCCAGCACCTCCCTCGTGACATGTTCAAAGTTCTTCCGGAGGTGGGAATTGAAACTCTCTCTGACAGGAGACTCTGCCAGGCGTTCCCAGCAAACCCTCACAATGCGTTTGGGCCTGCCAGGTCTGTCCGGCATCCTCCCCCACCATCGCAGCCAACTCACCACCAGGTGGTGATCGGTAGAAAGCTCCGCCCCTCTCTTCACCCGAGTGTCCAAAACATGAGGCCGCAAATCCGATGACACAACTACAAAGTCGATCATGGAACTGCGGCCTAGGGTGTCCTGGTGCCAAGTGCACATATCCACACCCTTATGTTTGAACATGGTGTTTGTTATCGACAATCTGTGACGAGCACAAAAGTCCAATAACAGAACACCACTCGGGTTCAGATCCGAGCGGCCATTCTTCCCAATCACACCTCTCCAGGTTTCACTGTCGCTGCCAACATGAGCGTTGAAGTCCCCCAGTAGAACGAGGGAATCACCCGGGGGAGCACTCTCCAGTACTCCCTCGAGTGAATCCAAAAAGGGTGGGTACTCTGAGCTGCTGTTTGGCGCGTAAACGCAAACAACAGTCAGGACCCGTCCCCCCACCCGAAGGCGGAGGGAAGCTACCCTCTCGTCCACCGGGTTGAACTCCAACATGCAGGCTTTGAGCCGAGGGGCAACAAGAATTGCCACCCCAGCCCGTCGCCTCTCACTGCCGGCAACGCCAGAGTGGAAGAGAGTCCAGCCCCTCTCAAGAGAAGTGGTTCCAGAGCCCTTGCTGTGCGTCGAAGTGAGTCCGAATATATCTAGCCGGAACTTCTCCACCTCACGCACTAGCTCAGGCTCCTTCCCCACCAGCGAAGTGACGTTCCACGTCCCAAGAGCCAGCTTATGTAGCCGAGGATCGGACCACCAAGCGCCCTGCCCTCGGCTGCCGCCCAGCTCACACTGCACCCGACCTCTATGGCCCCTGCTATGGGTGGTGAGCCCATTGGAGGGGGGACCCACGTTGCCTCTTCGGGCTGTGCCCGGCCGGGCCCCATGGGGACAGGCCCAGCCACCAGGCGCTCGCCATCGTGCCCCACCTCCGGGCCTGGCTCCAGAGGGGGGCCCCGGTGACCCGCGTCCGGGCGAGGGAAATCTGGGTCCTTGGTTTGTGTTCTTCATCGAGGTCTTCGAGCACAATCCTTCATTATAATTAAATTATCTGCATGCGTCACTAGATCAGCGACAAACTTTGAAAATTCATTGATAAAGTCCAAATAGGGCCCAGGGGGGCGATAAATAACAGCCAAATAGAGAGGTAGCGGTGTCACAGACCTCATAGTAAGCACCTCAAATGACTTATATTTATTACTTAGGTTAGGGGTAAGGTTAAGGTTTTCATTGGATATTTTAAGGGGACGGACAATATATGCACTCATATAGTTAGTAGGAGATTCTTTGGTAAGCGTGAAAAAATTGATCTGGTTGTAGCCAAGTTTCGCTGAGACCAATGACATTAAGATTGTTGTCTCTAATGACCTCATTAACTAATAACGTTTTGGGAAGCAATTATCTGGTGTTTAAAAAGCCCATATTATAGTTAAATAAATAAATGGGTTATACTTGTATAGCGCTTTTCTACCTTCAAGGTACTCAAAGCGCTTTGACAGTATTTCCACATTCACCCATTCACACACTGATGGCGGGAGCTGCCATGCAAGGCGCTAACCAGCAGCCATCAGGAGCAAGGGGTGAAGTGTCTTGCCCAACGGACGTGACTAGGATGGTAGAAGGTGGGGATTGAACCCCAGTAACCAGCAACCCTCCGATTGCTGGCACGGCCACTCTACCAACTTCGCCACGCCGTCTCCATAATGGGCAGTTTCGAGGAATTTTGTGGAGTGCGCCTAAATAATTTCGATCACATCTTGGAATTGATATGATGGGTATCTTGAGATCAGTAGAATGCGTGTTCACCTCTGGCACAGTCACTACAGAAAAATCATTATATGAGTTATGTAATATTCTACAAGAAATGCTGTGTATGCAAGAATTTTCTAGCCTGGCGCTGGTTAGTTCTAGCTTAACTAACTCCTCACCCGGACTAACAGACACTGTAATTGCCTGTGACCGAGCTTGCTCTAGTGTAGTTAGTCAAGTTTGACTCAAATAGGGGTCTATATTTCTGGAGAGAGTGATGGCGCCTTCCCGGTTAGGGTGAAGGCCGTCCCTCCTCAGCAAGCCCGGTTTGCCCCAAAAAGAGGGCCAATTATCAATAAACGTTAGTCCCTGTTCTCTACAAAAGCTACTGAGCCACTTGTTAAGCAAGACTAATCTGCTATACCTCTCATCATTGCCTCTCGCAGGCAGGGGGCCAGAGACAAGCACTCGATGCCAAAACATCTTTCTAGCGAGATTACAAGTCTTAACTATGTTCCTCTTTGTAATCTCTGACTGTCTCATCCTAGTACCATTGGAGTCGACGTGTACAACTAATGTTCGTGTAGCTAGTGGTGCGATTAGCCTGTCATATGTGTTTACTAGGCCTGTTGCGAGTCAGCTCCCTAAGACTAGCTTCAATGTCAGGTGCTCTGGCCCCAGGAATACACTTAATTATGACTGGTTTACTAAACTGTACGTTTCAAGTGATGGGTCCTGCTAGCAAATGTGTCCATGGCGTCTATCGTTACGAAAATACTCTGCTCTATCTAGCAGACACGGTCCTCGAGTAGGGCCAACCTATCCATGAGAACGGTGCATGATGAGCAGGGAGCCATACTCACGTTGTTTCTTTCACGGAGTCGAGTTCTTGCTGTCTTCAGGGGAGTAGCAGCAGCGTGAGAGAGCAGATGCCTTTAGGGCATAGTTGCTTTCGATCGCGACGAGCTTAGCTTTCTTAGCTTAGTAGCTAGCTAGCTGAGAGAGGGGCGGTGAAATAGTGAGTGTGTCCTTTGCAAGTTTGATAAGACTACTAAATGGGTTTGAGAAGGAATACAGAAAGCTGTAAAACAATTAAAAGCACACAGATAGAAAGATAGTACTTAGCCTCGAGCGTCAGCAGACTTTGCAGATGTGAGTGTGAGTGTCCACAGTTCTGCCTGCATTCTCTAATCATTTGTGGCAAACCAGAGCAACGCTTACTCCAATCAGCAGATGTCTCGTTGTCATAATTATGAATAGGTAGCTATCTTCAACGTCCTCGACTGAAAGGGTTGCCAGGCACTCTTTCTCCTCCCAAGAGTCCGTCATGTGTCCAGCAACAACTGCTCCGTCAAGACAGGCAGGTTCCTCCAAACCCGAGATCTTGTCAATTTCGTTGAGAGGCAAGTTAATCAATTCCATTGTTTAGATTTGGAGAGCGGTGCAAAAAGAGCAACCAAGAAAGTTAAGTCAAGACAAAACAAAGAAGCAAGCAGGAGAGATAAGGGAGAGGAAAAGGGAGCTCCCGCCTTCGATGAGTGCCAGTGAGAAAGCGATGCTGTTTGGCAATACAAGTTTTTTGAGGTACGAGCTGTGCCGCCAGAACAAAATAAACCCATATCCCAAAGTACCATTGTGGATTGCTCACATTTTCAAAATATATTTCATTCATTTCTATCCTGGAAAAAGGACTGTGTTCTTCTGTATAGAAAGCCATTCCACTTACATTCACATTATGGGCGATTTAAAGTCTTCAATTAACCTAACATGCATGTTTTTAAAGGAGAGGGAAGTCAGAATATCTGGATTTAGCAAACCGAGAGGTGTCCGTCAGATTTGATGCTAACCATGCACACCGCCACTGTACTCCCTCCCTTCAGCGTTACCTTTAATAAAACATATATAAAACTATGAAATGACAACATAATCATGTTCCTTTTATGTTGCAGTTGAAAATGGATGAAAAAGTCATACTTTCAGAATATGTCACACTAAGTTGAAATGCGTGGTGTTACGTGTAGAATTGTGAGTTTAAGGCTTCATTTCCTTTTGCTCACCAGGTAAACGAGGCTGAGGAGGAACGCTTTCGGAGTGAGCGAGAACACCAGCGGGTCACGCAGCTCTGCCAAGAGGCCGAGGCACGAGTGCAAACCCTCCAAAAATCACTAAAGAAGGTCATCCTCAAGTCCAAACCCTACTTTGAGCTAAAGGCTGAATTCAACCACATTCTGGAGGTGTGTACAAAGCAGGCCCCCTCTTTGAAATACATTTTTAACACCGCATAATACAATGGCTGAGAAAGCTCCAGATGCAAGAGCACATAGACTGTTTAAACTGCAGGCAACACAGTGCAGCTGCATTAGCTAGCTCGCACGACGAGCTATTTTAAAATGGAAACATTATTTAAACGATGACTGTCTCTCAGGTAAGTCCAGCCACGCTGCGAAGGAAGATCCAGCAATTTTGTTCTTTCGGTCACCTGAGGTGAGTTCAGATTAGAGCCACTGGTCCTTTGCATCGAGAGGAACCAGTTAAGGGAGTGGCTGAGGCATCTAGTCCGAATGCCTTCTTGACGCCTCCTTAAGGAGGTGTCCCAGGCATGACCAGACGGAAGGAGGCCCCCAGGGTATGGATTTAGGACACGCTGGAGTGATTGTTTCACAGCTAGCTGGAGAATTCCTCTGTGATCCTCTGGTGGAACTGGTAGAGGTGGCCAGAGACCGGGGAGTCTGGGCTTTTTTTCATAGACTGGATGGATGGCATTCAAACAATGGCAATATGCAGCTGAGATAGGCTCCAGCACCCCCCGTGACCCCAAAAGGGACAAGCGGTAGAAAATGGATGGATGGATGGATGTAACAAATAATTTAAAACCCGAATAAACTCAATGTTCCTATAAAAAATAATAATGCTTATAATTCCTCAAATGTATATGCTTTCTGCTCAGCCTTCTTCTCATAACACTTGGGCTTTTTTTCATAGACTGGATGGATGGCATTCAAACAATGGCAATATGCAGCTGAGATAGGCTCCAGCACCCCCCGTTACCCCAAAAGGGACAAGCGGTAGAAAATGGATGGATGGATGGATGTAACAAATAATTTAAAACCCGAATAAACTCAATGTTCCTATAAAAAATAATAATGCTTATAATTACTCAAATGTATATGCTTTCTGCTCAGCCTTCTTCTCATAACACTTGGTCCATGCTCACACAAACACAAAAAACACCTCTTTGGTGTTAAAAACCATCTCCCTACACACAAGTGTAGTTTCAAAACAGACTCTCGCTCCACGAAAACGCACTCACTTACTGTCATGCACATTTTGTCCAACCAGAAGCCCGGATAAGCAGCCCTAGCTGACTTGCTGGCATTACGCCTCCGTTAATGTGATACTGTAATGTTAAAGGGGCTTTTTGCAACTTGCTCACAGTTACAATTTTCATACTTAACATATAACAAAAACACCAGCTGTTAGCTTATGTTAGTACGAGTGGTTTAACACAACATATGTATTTTTAAGTGTTTATATTTTTCGCAATTAGTAATTGTGAGCATCTCAGCGTGTGTGGATTCTCTGCGGGTTCTCTGTGACGGTGTCAGATTGAGGGGACCTCCAGTCCAGGGTTCAACAAGTCTTATATTTGTTTTCTTTTCAGATTTCTGTGGCTCTCTCGTTCGCATGTGCTCTCTCGACGCTCTCTCCGCTCTCCGCTCTCCCCGCTCTCCCCACTCTTCCCGCTCTCCCCACTCTCCTCTCCCCCTCATGGCCTCGGACACCCCTAATAAGGGAGACAGGTGATTAGATAACCCGCTTCAGCTGGGAAATCCACTCACCTGTCAGCTGCTTCGTAGCCGGCTCCTGCACACGCCCTTCCCGCAGGAGACGCGCCGACCACGCCCCCTCCACAGTAATTATATTGAAAAAAAATTGCTCATCAGTCTGAGGAATGTTTTGGTTTTCAGGCTTGTCACTCATCGTTATCGCTACACATGTACATTGTGGGACATACACAAAAGCAGTCTCAGAGAAGAAATCAACAAGTTGCAGTCATGCTATTGTTAGGATAGAATAGACATGTAAGGATAGTTTGTAAAATAAAATTAATAATACATTAATTTACATTTGTAGTATCAGTACACCGGTGATACTTCATGTTCACTGAAAAATACAGTTTTTGCTGACAAGCAAAATGAAAAAAATATTTTTGGAAAAAAGTTGTTTACTTTACTCTTTACGCACAAAAAAACGTATCGAAAAACAAACTAAAACCGTGGCCCAAGAACCGAAGTACGGACCGAACCGTAATGAGGTTGTATCGTTGACACCTCATTGCGTGCTAAAAGCCGTAAGCGGGCGGAATATTATGCTGAACACATTGGAAAGTTAGCACCCTCTAGGCATTCGCACAAAGGTTGCAAACAGCTGCTTTAGTTGTTCTATACTAGACGTTCATTGACATCTGCATTATCTTTAAAATCAGCCCACTCCTACACAGAGCTCTGGAAACATGAATGTTGTTTTAATCGCCTAAAGCCTGTGTGCATCTGCTGCTACACAAAGTGAAACCAACACTCGTGCTAATACAACTCAGTTAATAATAATGTAGTCCATTAATTAACAAATGTAATTTTTCATTTCCAGTGACTTTTTTGTACTATAATATCATATAGTGTATCGATTATACATTAAACATATCCACTAACGTCATTGCTCTTATCTCTTTCAGGAACATAAGGCCAAAGTTGTGCAACTGGAGGAGCATGTGTCAAAAGTGAAAACGCGTTATTCTGTGGCTCTGCGAAACCTTGAACAGATCAGTGAGCAGATCCATGCACAGAGAGGGCGAATCCAAGTCAGCAGGGGGCGACCATCTGTATGCGGTGGACGGAGCTCTCCGGTTGGCGCTGAAGCTGATATCAGAGTTGCTGTCGGAGTTCCGCTACATAGCGTTGTGGGAGCAAGTGGGATAGAGAGCGACTGGGTTGACAATGAAAAAACTAGGCTGTGGGTGGAGAAGCACCGGGAGAGCGGTTGGGGCCACAGGGAAAAGCTGGAAGGGGAGCATGGCGGTTCAGACCGCTTGTCCATCATCAGTCTGCAGACCATTGTTTCGGACCTGGAGAAATGCGACTCGGTTGATCACCTTGGTGACCTCAGCGATGTTGGCAGTGTGCTTGGGGAGGTGTGGGATTGCAGCAAGAAGAATACGGTTAAGCCTGGCAATGTGGTGGAAGTGGCAGACAGACTCCAGCAGGCTAAGACCCACCAGCAGATAGCAGCTGATGGCATAAAGAAGCAGGAGAGCTTCATCAAGCAGCACCACAGAAGTGTCAGTGTCTAATGTTTGGACAAAGCTGTTGAATGATTAGGATGAACTTATTAGTAACTTGAATGTGGACAAGACAACAACAAAAAAGTTACTATTTGGTTAACTTGGGGATTTTTTCCAATACCTATTTTTTCCAGTAACACTGTCTCTCAAAGCCCCTTGTGTCCATTTACACTTAACAGTTACCGTATTTCTCTGCAAGCACTCTTTTGTTGTAAATTCATCTATCGCGGCACATGCTTGTATTCAGGTAGATGTCACTATGCTATGGACAAAATATTAATACATTGCATGTAAAACTTAGTACAGGTATGCCTCATTGCGCCACCGCACTCAGGCATACGCAGCCTTCAAACAGGAAAAATACAGAAAGAAGATCATTCAACACAGGAAAAAAAAGGCTCAGAGTAAATTATGGACAGCAGAGTAAGAATAATGGAAACCATGAGAGACCATGAATGGGGACATACCTTTACCTGTGGCTGAGCAAATAATGCTTGACTGAAGGTGCGCTGACCAGGAAGCAGGCTTGATGGTATACAGTACATACCGTAGAGGACGGCTTGTTTGGCCGGCTGCTTCTGGCAGTTAGTCCGTGGGTGATAACCGGAGGAGAGTATAAACAAAGCTTCCAGGGCCCTGCAAAATGGTCTCCAAACTGGGAACTTCTGCTGGATGACACACAAGTTTCTGGAAAACGTGAAGAACAAGGGGCTTTGTAATCTCTGGAAACAGGCAGGAAGTTGGAAAGGACAACAAAGTGAGCCATGGAAAATGATAGAAAGTTGGGACAGGAAAAAAGTGCTGGAGACCGACAGAGGTGCTGATGGACCCTAAAATTCCTTGGACTCTCTTTGGAGGGTAGGCCACAAAAAACGTTATAGAGGCATGACGGTTCAAGTCACCGCCAAATGACAGGAGATCTTTGACAAATTTCGAAGCGGATGTCAGGGTCACAATTCCACTACAGTTTCAATGAACCAGCAGTGAAAATGAACTAATCTCATAAACCTTTAAAGATTGTTTTTTATATATCAGAGTAGGCAAGGGGATAACAGCCATCTTAGCAGGTTCAGCTCTTAGTTGAGTCCACAATAAACTCCAAGGAACCTACAGACCCAGCATTAAAAGAACATTTCTCGGACTTGACAGAAAGGCGGTTAACCAAAGCCTTTGTAACACGAGCCAAGCATGCAGTTCCTGAAGTGAATGAGAGAGCATAAGAATGTTATTGAGCTAAACAAAAACAAAGTGTTTTAACGTGTTTACATCTCCCTCCTTGATGAGAACAATGTTACATTATATGTGCCGCTTAATCCAGCCTGCTAGTACTTGCACTTTTCAACAAAAAAGATACCTGCGCCAACCAAGGCTGACCAGTGTTTAATAAATAAAACAGATCTTACGTGTATTTTTTAATTAAAAATTCTCTCTTCTTTTATCGGGTTTTACAAGATTCTGCAAGTGTTCTTCATGAAGTGTTTTTTCATATTTATTAAGAGTCTATAAAAGATAGTCAGATAGGTCATCTCACATAACAACAGCAGTATTGTCAAACAAGGGCAAATACAGTTATGTACAGTAGCAATGCTATTGAATGTCAGTAGTATTTATTTTAAGCATATTCATCATACAGTGGTACCTTGACTTACGAATGCCCTAATTTACAAGGTTTTCAGGATACGAGCTGTTTGAGAGTTTGAGAGCAGAAATTCAGGTTACGAGTAGAGATGTCCGATGATATCGGACTGGCGATATTATCGGCCGATAAATGCTTTAAAATGTAATATCGGAAATTATCGGTATCGGTTTCAAAAAGTAAAATTTATGACTTTTTAAAACGCCGCTGTACGGAGTGGTACACGGACGTAGGGAGAAGTACAGAGAGCCATAAACCTTAAAGGCACCGCCTTTGCATGCCGGCCCAATCACATAATATCTACGGCTTTTCACACACACAAGTTAATGCAAGGCATACTTGGTCAACAGCCATACAGGTCACACTGAGGGTGGCCGTATAAACAACTTTAACACTGTTACAAATATACTCCACACTGAGAACTCACACCAAACAACAATGACAAACACATTTCGGGAGAACATCCGCACCGTAACACAACATAAACACAACAGAACAAATACCCAGAACCCCTTGCAGCACTAACTCTTCCGGGACGCTACACTATACACCCCCCGCTACCTCCTACTCTCCCCCAACCCCCACCTCAACCCCGCCCACCTCAACCTCCTCATGCTCTCTCAGGGAGAGCATGTCCCAAATTCCAAGCTGCTGTTTTGAGGCATGTTAAAAAAAAAAAGCACTTTATGACTTCAATAATAAATATTGCAGTGCCATGTTGGCATTTTTTTCCATAGCTTGATTTGATTTGTTTTGGAAAACCTTGTTACATTGTTGAATGCATCCAGCAGGGCATCACAACAAAATTAGGCATAATAGTGTGTTAATTCCACGACTGTATATATCAGTATCGGTTGATATCGGAATCGGTAATTAAGAGTTGGACAATATCAGAATATCGGATATCGGCAAAAAAGCCATTATCGGACATCTCTAGTTACGAGCCTTCCCTCCACTAGTTGGCATAGCGAATGTCACAGTCAACCTCGTAAAATTTTACCAAAACATCTGTGTCATCTCATGTATTCTCAAACATCTCATGTATTCATGTGCATACGCACAAAAACATGGCGTACACACTTTTTCACGGCAAAGTTGAGATGTATCAGGATTGAACTGAACGTGGAAAGGCCTCAAGCCAACTTCCTGCTTTGGATACTTTGGTGACACTCAGAGGTGAGGCTGGGTAACTGTTTGAATAAAGAAATGTCAAACAATTACTCCTCAAAATGACTGATGTGCACATTACAGACATATGAACAATGAACAGACCTTCGTGTGTGCAATTATACAAATAGATATAGAAGCTTAAAAAAAGTGGTGCAAAAAACACATAAAATTATTGACATGTTAAAAAACGGCAAAAAACGGCTCAACCACAGTGTGTAAGGTCTGCTCTGGCACACAGCACCAGAAGGACATCAAACGTGACTTAAATAGAGAAAATTAAAGTAATTAAGTGAACCAGGGGAAGGATCAGTATTTTTTTTTAAAAAGAGTATTGCACCTCCAGTGTGTCCAGTTTCTGGCAAGTTTTACTGGGACCCACGGCGGGATTTGTCCAGCCAGAGGCCTGCAAAGGCACGGCAAGCTGTGTTTCTGAACAAGAGCCTCAATCACGTCCCCAATGCAGAAACATCCTCCCAACCCTATTAGTAATATATTATTGTGTGCAAATAAATACATTGTATATAATGAGGCTAAAACATGCCAACAGATTTTAGAGACGTGATGTCACAACAGAAAGTAGCAACCACTCTAAGAAAGACTGAAGTGACAACCGAAACTAAGATTTATCTCTTACTCTCTAAAAACTATTTGTCTGTACCCAAGAATATTTTACCAATGTTTAAAAAAGACGTGACAATGATCGCAATCAATTTATCATCCCAGCGTACCCTGCAGCTAGGGACCCTCAGCACCTGCACAAACTGCACTTTCTTTGGAATATTTGCCTATTGTTCACAATCAATATGAAAGACATGCCGACATTTTTTTGTTTTTTCAAGCATTCTAACTCGCTTACAGCGGAGACAATGGGAGGTTCTCTATTCCGCCCATAAAACCCAATAAATAACCATTCAAAAACTGACAAAAATACTAAATTTACATTTCGTGACATGAATATTAACCAAGTATTAGTGATATTGTTATTATAAGCGCTAACACAGACAAACCATTTATGGCGCCGCCGTGATCAAGAGCTTGGGTGCCATGATCTACTGATGAGCTGCTTCCTCGTTTCCCTGCTCGTCAAACTTTATTCTAGCTCATAAATCATGCCTCTCAACTCGATAGTAGAAGAATGAGCACGCGTTGGTACACTTTGACAGCTCAATTTAGACCCAAGAATGGCGAGCACAACACGCTTGGTTCCACCCCTTCGTGTGAATATATGAACATCCTAGCAGTTGGCATCCTAATGACATCAGACCTTATACCATAGGTGATGTTTTATTATGTCTGTTGGCTCTTACAAAGTCTGTAGTGAGTAATAATCAGTGATGAAGAAATAAAAGCAATTGTAGTGATGCATTTTTTTAACACTTATTAATGATTTTTTTTAAATTATGTGATTAATCATGATTAATTTTGAGTTAACTATGAATGAAATGCAATTAATTGCGACAAAATATTTTAATTGTTTGAAAGCCCGAGTTGTAACATAACAAAATGTGGATAAAGTGAAGCACTGTGAATACTTTCCGGGTGCACTGTGGTATGGAAAAGTGTTCGATATCTTCTACTGCCGTGAAGCCAACTCAAAACTGCTATGCACTTGAGCATTAATTGAAAAAGTACACAAAACACTATGAGTGGGCAAAAACTGTAATAATATACACCAGTGGTTAAACTTTTTTCACCAAGTACCACCACAGAAAACACTTAGCTCTCCAAGTACTATAATGACCAACATTAAAATGCAGTAGTGTAGTAGGCCTAAATATTCATTAAAAACAAAGCAGAGGTTGATATATATTTAATATTTTGGCCACTGTAACATTACACACACTTTGACCAGTAACACTGCGTTTGTTTATTTAATTAAGGGATTATTTGGCGTACCACGAAATGGAGCCCGCGTATTACTAGTGATACACATACTGCAGTTTAAGAATAACTAATTGATTGATTGATTGATTGAGACTTTTATTAGTAGATTGCGCAGTACAGTACATATTACGTACAATTGACCACTAAATGGTAACACCCGAATAAGTTTTTCAACTTGTTTAAGTCGGGGTCCACATTAATCAATTCATGGTAGATAAACACTATATATTTGAGGAAAAGTTTGTGTTCAAATATCAACTTAAAAAGTACAGTTGTTTCATAAATATGGCCGTTAATGTTATGATCTAGTATGGTGCGGAACCCAAGATGCAGGAAAAGAGGCCAACGTGCAATTTACAGTCTTTATTGCAGGGAGTAATTAACAAAATGCGATTGTGGCGAGGGAGGAAACACGCCATTGATCCACAGCAATCCTTCTGCCACACAATACCTCAATGATAACGAGGGGAAATCACACTTCAACGACTTGCTGGCTTTCACAGTAGGGTTGCGTCTCTGCATTAAAACAGTTGTTTTTCTCACTACGATAGGGCGAAACCATCCTTGCCCAGGCACACCCTCACGGTTTTTGGAGTATACATATTTGGGGTTTTGGCACCAGCCATTAGTCTAGATCAGACCAATCTAAAACTAAGACTAGATCTCACCAATCTAAGTCTTTGAGCATGAACTGATGAAGCCTACTAAGGTATTTGCACCAACCGCCTGACTAGATCTGTCTAATCTAAGGCTAAAACTACAAACGTAGATCTGACCAATCTAAGTCTATGAGCACAAACTGATAAAGCCTTCTCGGATGAGAGGGGAAACGTCTTCTAAAACAAGCCAAACAGTCCAGTTGCGATCGATTGAATGCCCTGAGATTTTGAAGTTGATAGCCGAATAAGATTCCTTTAAATTCAATCTTTATTTGAAGACAGCCCGAGATTAGGGCATATGAATTTTAGTTTAAAAAAATACCTCAAAAGGTATCACTGCCTCACCTAGGGCCTCATGTATTAAACTTGCTTACGCAGAAAAACCTGCTGTACGCCCTTTTACACGGCAAAGATGTGATGTATCAAGAGTGAAGTAGACATGAATATGTGCACTGCCTCAAGCCAACTTTACAGAGGTGGTCGTTTGGGCTTTGCCAACATTTGATTTTAATAATGTAAAATAATTTGAGGAAAGGACATACAATTCACTTTTTCACCAATGCATATTCATATTAGTATTTTTTTTAAACATTTGTTTGTTGAATTTTTTGACTTATACAGTTAACATATGTATTAAGTTAGCTGGAGGATGTTGACATAGATCATGTCATCATGTCATACATTTTAGCCAGTTGGACGTTTGTATAATAAGTACGATGTATTAGCTTGCATTGGATGGGGCTGTGTCTCGCACAAATGCAAGGCTTATAAATTCTACTTAAAATATCTGTCTGGCTGTCCTCAGATAGGGTCACTCCTAAATCCCCCCCTCCCATCTAAAATTGTGTCAGTTGGTAAATATGGAAACTTAGGGAAAGTATTGCGAACAAAACTGCCGATCTGTAGACATCTACAAAAAGTGTTGATTAGGGAGTGAAAATGTATCACAAAGTTGCTGTAAAGAGGCAAAAGTGTTGCCAATGTATACATATTTAAAATTGTTGATCCCCAGACTTGACCATCTAAAAAAGGCCTATCGACATGAGAGGGAGGCAAAGCCTGATTAGCAGTGATGGGTGCAAGACTAGAAATAGTATCCTGAATGAAGTTTTTACAACTGGATTATTCGTAAATGTGGAAGTAGATGAGAGGTTGGTAGAGTGAACCACAGCCCTAAGAGATACTGGTTTAGTTGAGTTAGCCTCCATAACCAGCCATAATCTAGGGGGATCAAATGCTTCATATTGGAGATATGGTCGTAACTACTATTGATGACACCGAGGTCATGTCCTTAATTTTTTAAGTGACAAGAAGAAGATGATATGTCTGACTGCAAATACACTTTGTGTGGGACATCGTGTGTGCTGTACATCACAATGCGGTAGATCATCCTCTCGATATACGATCGTTGGTGCACAGCTGAACCCGCTGCAACTCCAAACTACATTGTTACACAATAAAGTCCACATTTACTTAAAACATCATTCAATCCAAAATGTGCTGTCAACATAACGTTAACATGAAATTATCCTGTCGTCACTAATGCACAGCAGAAGACACGCTGCGTAGAGCTTCGTGAGGGGGGGGGGGGGGGCGTTTTGTGTGAAGAAGCGCATGTCAAATGTAAATTATTGAATGACAAGGCGCTTCATATGAAATTTTACCCAAATACATTCCTGAACATGTCATGCTCTGTCACTGATTAAACGCAAAGAAAATATTCTCCCCACACTTCCAGCGTCCATTGTCACTAGAACATGGACTACAAAGCAGAAGATTTTGAGTTCAAACCCAGGTTTAAAGGAAATAAAGTTTTTAAACTTATGTTTTAATGATGTTAAAGTTGTTTAATATGCCTAACACCCTAACTTCAGCATAGTAATTAAAAAAAGTGGATTGTTCATTGTGGTGCACAAGGTAACATTATTTATATGGTGGTGGTATACCCATGATTCCAGCCTTTCAAAGCTCCTCTTGACGTTGGTATTTGTCAAATTTTGGTTATGGCCCTGATTGCAGCCATCCATCAATCGATCCATTTTCTACCGCTTGTCCCTCTCAGGGTCACGGGGGTGGCTGTAGTCTATCTCAGCTACATTCGGGCGGAAGGCAGGGTACACCCTTGACAAATTGCCACCTCATCGCATTATATATTTTATTATATTAACCAAGTTGTTGTGTTTTTTTTAACCAGAATGAGGATTATGAAGTCAATATTTAAGAATTCTAATGTTGGTGGCCCAGTAGTAAAACCTCAAGTTTAGAAGAAAACAACTGCAGAAGTCTCTCTCTAAACAGGGTACACGCTTCCTCTCCTCCCAAAAGTAAAAAACTTCACGCCTCCATTAGACTAAGTAGCTGTGAAAAAGTAGGCGTTGGAAACGTGACATGTCGTTAACAAGTGAAGTGCACTGAGGTAAATGTTCAAACAAAAAAAAAGAAAGAAAAAAGACCATATACCGTAGTTACAGCTTACTACCAGCAAAGTGTTCTTGAATACACACTCGAATAGTCTTTTTGGCAAAACGGACAAAGAGTAACCATAGCAACAACACTGTCTAAGTGAGGCAGAACAAAATCAATAAGCAAGGCAAGACTTTCACAAACCCAAGTAGTAGTCATGTTAACAAAAACGAGCCCAGAGCAAACCCAGTAGCAACACTTTACGAGTGAGGAAGAACAAGTCCAACAAGTATCCATATAAGGTATCTTACGTTCCTGGGATTTACAGTCCTTAAGGCCTTGACAGTAGCGATCAGCAAGCATGTTAGCGTGCCTCTTACGATAGGATACGGTAGAATTGTATATATCCCACAATGGCAAAGTTACAATGCTGCAGTGCAGGTTTTTACATACAGTAACAGAAGTAAAGCGTAATGAAAAACAAAAAATAGTAGTAAATACTACATATTGCTCACTAATATTTATGGATAGAAGATAAAATACAACAAAAAAAAACTAACATCGGTATTGCACACCACAAAAAAACCCATCACAGTAATCACATAAGTGCGTTGTAAAGTATTTTGGCTGTGGGTAGAAAGGACCTACCGCGTTCCTTCCTGCAGTGTATGTAACAGTCTAATGCAGAAGGAGCTACTCAAGGCCTCCAAAGTGTCATACATGGAGTGAGAGGGATTGGACATTATGGATGTCAACTTGGTCAGCATTCTTCTGTCAGACGGAGTCCGGTGCAACTCCCTGGGTCCTCGAATCTGTGAGTCTGGCTGTTAGATAAAGTGATCTGCAACGTCGCCGGGAAGAGAAGTGTAAACGTCACGTTGGGGCATCAATGTTGCTTTTTCTTCACCGAACCAAAAGCGACTCGTTTCCAAGCTACGGCCGGAGTAAATTCAGGAAAAATCTAAATCCTCTTGCCCATATAGGATAGCTAGGAAGCCTCACCCATCCATCGTAGAATATGGTTCCGGACTTGAAATAAGTTCACTCGTACAACAAGTGGCAGAGGAGATTCGCCGTTTTTAGGCCTAGTGCGCAGGATCCAACATGGGCTTTCAGCACATCCTGCCAGAACTGAGCGGTGAACTCAGTTGGACGGTGGCCCTCACCCCCACCACTTGGATATTATTCCACCTTGAGCGGCCCTCCAAATCATCCCATTTTTTAGACAGTAGATCGACGGTGGCAGTTAGCTTGTTGACACTAGCATAGAGGTCAGTTAACTCGTTAGCATTAACATTAGCATCGAGCTCCAGACTAACGATGACTTTGCTATAAGATGAGATAATGCTCACGATTGGTTCCATAACAGCCACTTTCGGTCCTCTGACAAGAGATTTAAGATTGTTGAGTATGTCGGCTCGCAATTTCATCCATCTTCCGACTTATGCTCCTTAAAACGGCCGAGTCGACGACTGACTTTTCCATGATATCTGGATCCGGAGACGCACAAGGCTTGTCGGATTTCCCTCGGCCAGACATTGTGGAATTCACAAGCAATTTGAACAAGTCATGCATGCTTTCATTTCATCACGTCTAGACTTCTGTAATGCACTTTACACCGGAATAAGTCAAAATGCACTTTTACACTTGCAGTTAGTCCAGAACTCTGAGGCACAACAACGGTAACCAAAAAAAGGGAGTACATCACCCCGATTCTCGCTTCCATGCGTTGGCTTCCTGTACATTTTAGGATCGATTTTAACATTTTACTGTCTGTTTTTAAAGCTTTGAATGGACTGGCTCCAAAGTACATAACGGACCTCATTCAAATTGATGCTCCAGCTCGCGCGTTGAGGTCCAAGGGCCAGTTCCAACTAAAACGAGACTCAGGACCAGGGAAAACAGGGCCTTTTCTGTTGTTGGCCCTAAACTATGGAATGTTTTGCCCCCTCATGTCAGAATGCCCCCCACTGTTGAATGCTTTAAGTATTGTCTTAAAATACATTTTTATTCTCTTATTCTTATTCTTATTTTCTTTTGAATCGGCGTGAGTCTTTTGGTCCTCTGTGTCTTTTGTTTTTTTATTTTATTTTATTGTTTGTTTTTTACTTGCTATATTTTAAACGCTTTTAATTTAATCACTTTTTATTGTTTCTTTTTATATGCAGCAATCTGGAAACAGTTGTGTTGTTAATAGTGCAATTAAAATAAGGGGAATTGGATTAGAATGGATTTAGTCGTAGTTCCGTGGTGCTTTGTTTTCACTGAAATTAATATTCTTCCTTTAAATAATAATTACAACAAAAATGTAAGCTACCGTTGTTTGTGTCAATGTGAACTTCCTCACGCTGAATTTGTCTGCATGTTTGCTAGTCAGAAGATACAATTAAAGAAACATCATTTAAAATCACTAATTATTTGTACAAGGTGCACACGAGGCAGTTGATTTCGATAAATATTTAGTTTGAGGCAAAATATTTGCAATATCGGCGTATGTTCATCAACGGTGGGTTGCAGACATTGACAGAACAAGGAACGTGACGTCAGGTGGATATAATCTATTTCAAGTTAAATGTGTTTAAAAAAGAAAAATGCTTGGCTTTGTGCGTGCGCACACATTTGCATATTTACTGGTGTAAGTAGTTTCTAGATTTGAACATCCGTCTATTTTTAGTAGGAACGCTATGCAACTGTTGTTACATGAGACCCCTGTTGTGAAGGTCATCTCACATCACTGATTTGTAATTTGAACAGTTATTCCATCTCTTAAGAATGGGCACATTTTCATTTTATTTCTTCTTGATTCGGCATGAGAATTATGAGAGGGTTCTTGGAAAAGTTTCTTTCCTTTGGGTCCGTGGTACCACAATGTTGTCCCCTTGTTCTCGACAATAATAGCTGTCACACAAACTCTTAAAAGCTCTAATAGCATGCCAGATGTTCTTCTTTGACTGTCAGTATTCCTGAATAGATTTACAGCCATGTCTCAAAATGCCACTGAAAGAAATTCCCTGCTGACATATCGACTCTGATTAACCCCTACCACATGCAGGAATGACTTCTCAACTGCTCAGATTGTTGGTTGACAGACAGAATGACCTAAATGGAGCTGCATAAGCGGCATGGGTAGTGAAGGTGTGGGAGACGAAAAATATTGGCCATGGAGTGTGATTTAATGACAGGTGGGTGAAGGTGACACCTAATAGAGGAGGGAAGCCGTATTAATGGGACTTGATGGGTAATGTTGAAGGAGAAGGATCATGGTGCTGATGATCAAGAGCAGTCAGGATGCCCTTTGTGACGCTCAGCTCCTCTGTCATTTATCACCAGAATGAAGTGGACGGAGACGAGAGAATGAAATGCAACTATTATTAAACCAATTTCAACATTGCTGCTTGGAAATGCTTTAAAGGGCGTCATGCAATCATACTCACCAACAGAGCTCACCAACAGATATTGATTTTAAACTCGTTTAACAACTTCACACAATTCTAATTCATTCATTCATAATATATTATTAATCCCTGTGGGGAATTTATATAGTTTTGATATAAACAATGGTTAACTAATTTTTACACTTGTATGACAGGATTTAGATTTTTACACTTGGGTATATAATGCTTTGCTTGTATAGTTACCAAATACATTCATGGCGGCAAATGTTGACCTTGGGATGGACATTTTTTCTGTATTGCTATCGCTATTGAAGCTCGTGATGTATTTTACTGTATAAAATTAAAATAAAACCTAATTGTTGTAATCGGTAAAGGTTGAATCAAGGTTCTTATCTGTTAAACACGTTTAATTTTCCACCCAAAAGGATTCTTTAGTTCTATATTTTATGTCTGGAGTTTCCCTCAGATTGACTATGTGTCTGCAGAGATACCTTTCACATTTGAATGGTAAATGGTAAATGGGTTACACTTGTATAGCACTTTTCTACCTTCAAGGTACTCAAAGCGCTTTGACGCTATTTCCACATTCACTCATTCACACACACATTCACACACTGATGGCGGGAGCTGCCATGCAAGGCCCTAATGACCCATCAGGAGCAAGGTTGAAGTGTCTTGCTCAAGGACACAACGGACGTGACGAGGTTGGTAGAAGCTGGGGATTGAACCAGCAGCACTCAGGTTGCTGGCACGGCCACTCTACCAACCGCGCCAAGCCGCCCCACAGATGTAGTACCAAATCCTGGTACCAGGTAACAGATACTGGTAGTCAAAAGAACTGATTTTGGGTACTTTTGTGTGTGTTCATGTGTTAATACATGTTATATTAATAATTACATGTTTTATTTTTATTCATTTAAAACTGAACTGATAACTGTGCTGTCCAGTTTTTTACACATCTTAGTCTCATTTGAAAATGTCACACAAACATTGCATGCCGTTGTAATTCCAATACGTTAGATGGCAGTAATGTATAAGCTACAGTGTGTTCAAAAGCCTGAAAAGTTAATTGCTTATTAAGCATTGCTTCGAACGCTGTCATCGTGACAGATTCATTGTGATGATTATCTGCTGTCTGGTGTGATCGCTCCCTCTCCCTCATCCTACAGTGAGACGATCCACAGGTGGCATTGATTTTGGGCACACCAGCCACTAATTACATCAGAGTAAGTGACAGCTGGGAGGCGTCGGTTCCACGTGCATAGTGCTCCTGTTTGTAGATACACGTACTTCTTCGCTACTGGCTTTTTCTTGTGACTCGCTCTCCGAGGCTCCTTCCCGCATTGGCACCGACGTCTCCCACCTGTGTGGTTGGCCCAGCTGTGTGCACACCAGTTAAGTTGTTTTATTGTGTGCTGTTTTTCCATGGCGTGTTTCCTCCCTCGCCACCATCGCTTTTTGTTAATTCCTCCCTGGAATAAAGACTGTTAATTGCACGTTGGACTCTTTTCCTGCATCTTGGGTTCCGCACCATACTAGATCATAACATTAACAGCCATATTTATGAAACAACTGTACTTTTTAAGTTGATATTTTAAGCCAAACTTCTCCTCAAATATATAGTGTTTATCAGCTATTCTTAAACTGCAGTACGTGTATCACTAGTAATATGGGGCTCTATTTCGTGGTACCCCAAATATTCACTTAATTAGATATTCAAACGCAGTGTTACTGTTCAAAGTGTGTGTAATGTTACGGTGGCCAAGATATTAAATATATATAAACCTCTGCTTTGTTTTTAATGAATATTTCGGCCTACAACACTACTGTATTTTAATGTTGGTCATTATAGTACTTGGAGAGCTAAGTGTTTTCTGTGGTGGTACTTGGTGAAAAAAGTTTAACCACTGGTGTATATTATTAGTTTTTGCCCATTCATAGTGTTTTGTTAATTTTTTCAATTAATGCTCAAGTGCATAGCAGTTTTGAGTTGGCTTCACGCCAGTAGAAGATACTGAACACTTTTCCATACCACATTTTATTATGTTACAACTAGGGCTGTCAAACAATTAAAATATTTTGTCCCAATTATTTGCATTTTGTTCATAGCTAACTCTAAATTAATCACGATTAATCGCGTATGGATATATTTTTTTATCATTAATATAATGAGGGGTGTATATTGCAGCCCAGAAGAGTTAGGGCTGCATGGGATTCTGGGTATTTGTTTTGTTGTGTTTATGTTGTATTACGGTGTGGATGTTCTCCCGAAATGGGTTTGTCATTAACCCTAGACCAAGGGTCACCAAAGCGGTGCCCACGGGCACCAGTGAGCTGCCTCTATTTTTAAAATTGTATTTATTTACTAGCAAGCTGGTCTCGCTTTGCTCAACATTTTTAATTCTAGGAGAGACAAAACTCAAATAAAATTTGAAAATCCAAGAAAATATTTTAAGGACTTGGTCTTCACTAACTGATTAGGAAACAGATAACAGATTTGGTGTCCAGTTCAAAGTGTGACATGATTTATTTAAACATTTGAGAGTTGACTTTTGTATTTTACATGAGTTATTATTTGTATAAACATGGTGCAAAGTAATTCATGATTTGTTAAAATTTTTTAGTGGCTAGCTAGTTAAAATGGGATATTGTGATTTCACAAGACTGCCTTAGAAGTGATCATTTGAAAATGTTCAATTTAAAAAATGTGCACTTAGAGAAAATACAAAAATATAGTGTTGCATATTGATATTTATCTGTTTCTATATATATTTATTGTGAGAAATTATTAAGATGATCAGTGTTTCCACAAAGATAAATATCATTAATTATTAATAATAACATAGAGTTAAAGGTAAATTGAGCAAATTGGCTATTTCTGGCAATTTATTTACGTGGTTATTAAACTGGTAGCCCTTTGCATTAATCAGTACCCAAGAAGTAGCCCTTGGTTTCAAAAAGGTTGGTGACCCCTGCCGTAGACTGATAATTTTCAAAGTTTTAACACTAACTAACTAACTAACTAGACAAAAAAATTGCTTTAATCGAATGTGTTTTAAACATTATGCTTTTTTAAACTGCTCAAAACAAAAAGGACTAACACTTATTTAATGAAAAAAACAAAAACTGCAGTGCATTGGTGTCCTGCCAGTTTTAATATTTTGTTTGTATACAGAATTTGTATTCCTGCTTTAGACTCAAAAACTCTTATCTATCTATCTTTAGGAGAACTTGCATTCAGAGGAGCTACTCTTCCATGTTTAGTTACCAGTTTTGTGTCTATGAATGTTCTCTTTCATCCAGGTCATTGTCATCTCAGGGCATTCAATCGATCGCAACTGGACTGTTTGTTTTGTTTTAGAAGACGTTTCGCCGCTCATCTGAGTGGGCTTCATCAGTTCGTGCTCATAGACTTAGATTGGCCAGATCTAGTCTAGCGGTTGGTGCCAAAACCCCAAATATTTATAATCCAGGAGGGTGTGCCTGGGCAAGGATGGTTTTGCTTTATTGTAGTGAGAAAAACAACAGTTTTAATGCAAACAAGCAACCCTAATGTCAAAGCCAACGACAATCGTTAAGTGTAATTTCCCCTCGTTAGCATTGAGGTATTGTGTGGCAGAACGATTGCTGTGGATCGACTACTACCAGACCAGAATAGTTGGAATCCCCCACGTAAGCATTCCATTTAGTTGGAAAGAAATGGCACAAACGGCATTCTTGTCAACCTCTGTGAACTGAGTGTTTCTAACTCCTGTTATTTGTTGGAGGCTAAATTGCAGTCGTTTAGGAATGGTTGAAAGGACAGAGTTGTATGTGTGAGATAGATGGTGTCGCAGACCACTTCCTCTGTTCAAGGATGTTTTTTAACCTTGACATAGATGGCTTCCCTCAATCCTCTTTCGTACCATCTGTCCTTCCTGTCCAGAATCTGTACATTTGTGTTGTCAAAGAAGTGCTGTTTCTCCTTGAGGTGCAAGTAGACAGCTGAGTCTTGGCCTGAAGAGATTTCCCATGTATGCTGTGCCATGTGTCGGCTTAGTGGTTGTTTTGTTTCCCCCCAATATATTAATCAGTGCCTGTATCATTACACTGGATAGTATACACCAGATTGTTTTTGTGGGTGTGTGGTGTACCGTCTTTAGGATGCACCAGTCTCTGCCTGGTTTGAAGTGTACTGGGAATGTTGTGTTGTTTAAAAATTCTTCTGAGTTTCTCAGATAGAGCTGATACATATGGAATGACACTATTTTTGCGTCTTGTCACTTTTTTCCTCCTCTTCCACTCTGCTCTTGTTATTTCTGGAACTGGATGCACTTTTCACAAACGACCAGCTGGGGTAACCACAGGTTTTGAGGGCTTTCCTCAAATGCCTATGCTCTTTCTATTTGGCCTGTGGGCTGGTAGGAACATTATCAGCTCTGTGTTGTAGGGTTCTGATAACGCCCAGTTTGTCTTCCAGTGGGTGGTGTTAGTCAAAAAGTAGGGATTAATCGGTGTGTGTGTGGGTTTTCTGTAAACCCTGACATGGAGGCCCCTGTTTTCTCCAATGTGGACATCACATCCCAAAAAAGCCAACTTACTGTCTTTGACATCCTCACGTGTGAACTTGATGTTTTTGTCCACACAGTTAATGTGCCTCCTTTCTGAGCTGCCACCTTATCGTGGTAGAGGAGTTTGCGTGTCCCCTGGTAGGGTCTCCCAAGACATACAGGTCCTAGGTGAGGGATCAGACAAAGAGCAGCTCAAAGACCTTTATGAAGAAGACAAAACAAGATTTCCTTTGCCCGGACGCGGGTCACCGGGGCCCCCCTCTGTAGCCAGGCCCGCAGGTGGGGCATGATGGCGAGCGCCTGGTGGCCGGGCCTGTCCTGATGGGGCCCAGCCGGGCACAGCCCAAAGAGGCATCATTGGTCTGTCCTCCACTGGGCTCACCACTCATAGGAGGGGCCATAGAGGTCCGGTGCAGTGTGAGCTGAGCGCAAGCCGAAGGCAGGGCACTTGGCGGTCCGATCCTCGGCTACATAAGCTAGCTCTTGGGACGTGGAACGCCACCTCGCTTGGAGGGAAGGAGCCTGAGCTGCTGCGCGAGGTGGATAAGTTTCGGCTAGATATAGTCGGACTCACTTTGACGAACAGCAAAGTCTCTGGAACCAGTTCTCTCGAGAGGGGCTGGACTCTCTTCCACTATGGCGTTGCACGCAGTGAGAGGCAACGGGGTAGGGTGGCAATTCTTGTTGCCCCCCGGCTCAAAGCCTGCACGTTGAAGTTTACCCAGTAGACGAGAGGCTATCTTCCCTCCGCCTTCGGGTAGGAGGATGGTGTTGACTGTAGTTTGTGCTTACTCATTTATCAGCAGCTTAGAATACCCACACTTTTTGTGTACTGGAGAGTGCTCCCTCAGTTGATTCCCTTGTTCTGCTGGGTGACTTCAACACTTATATTGGCAACGACAGTGAAACCTAGAGAGGCGTGAATGGGACTTTTGTGCTCATCACAGATTGTCCATAACGAATACAATGTTCAAACATAAGGGTGTCCATATGTGCACTTGGCACCAGGACACCCTAGACATCAATTCCATGATCGACGTTGTAGTTTTGTAATGGGATTTGCAGCCTCGAGTTTTGGACACTCGGGTGAAGCGAGGGACGGAGCTTTCTACCGAGCACCACCTGATGGTGAGTTGGCTCCGATGGTGGTGGAGGATGCCAGACAGACCTGGCAGGCCCAAATGCATTGTCAAGTTCCGCTGGGAACGTCTAGCGGAGTCTGTGTTGGTTCCTCTCTTTAAGAAGGGGAACCAGAGGGTGTGTTCCAACTATTGTGGGATTACACTCCTCAGCCTTCCCGGTAATGTCTATTCAGGTGTACTGGAGAAGAGGTTACACCGGATAGTCAAACCTCGGATTCAGGAGGAGCATTGTGGTTTTCATCCTGTAGACCAGCTCTATATTCTCGGCAGGGTTTGAGGGTGCATGGGAGTTTGCCCAACCAGTCTACATGTGCTTTGTGGACTTGGAGAAGACATTCAACCGTGTCCCTTGGGAAGTCCTGTGGGGCATGCTAAAGAGTATGAGGTTTCGGACTGTTTGATTGTGGCGGTCCGCTCCCTGTATGATCAGTGTTAGAGCTTGGTCTGTATTGCCGGCAGTAAGTTCGACCCGTTAACAGTGAGGGGTGGACTCTGCCAGGACTGCCCTTTGTCACCGATTCTGTTCATAACTTTAATGGACAAAATTTATAGACGCAGTCAGGGCATTCAACCGATTTGGTGGCGAAAGGATTAGGTCTCTGCTTTTTGCAGATGATGTGGTCCTGATGGCTTCATCTGGTCAGGATCTTCAGCTCTCACTGGATCGGTTCGCAGCCAAATGTGAACCGACTGGGATGAGAATCAGCACCTCCAAGTCAGAGTCCATGGTTCTCGCCCGGAAAAGGGTGGAGTGCCATCTCTGGGTAGGGGAAGAGATCTTGCCCCAAGTGGAGGAGTTCAAGTACCTCGGAGTCTTGTTTACGAGTGAAGGAATAGTGGATCATGAGATCGACAGGAGGATCGGTGCGGCGTCTTCAGTAATGGGGACACTGTATCGATCCATTGTGGTAAAGAAGGAGCTGAGCCGAAAGGCAAAGCTCACAATTTACCGGTCAAGATCACGGGTACAAGCGGCCGAAATGAGTTTCCTCTTTAGGGTGGCGGGGCTCTCCCTTAGAGATAGGGTGAGAAGCTCTGTCATCCGGAGGAGCTCAAAGTAAAGCCGTTGCTCCTCCACATCGAGAGAAGCCAGATGAGGTGGTTCGGGCATCTAGTCAGGATGGGGAGGTGTTTAAGGCACGTCCGACCGGTAAAAGGCCACGGGAAAGACCCAGGACACGTTGGGAAGACTATGTCGGTAATACAATGCCTTGTTGATGGCTTCTGAATTTTCGTAGAGTTTGTAAGAACTCAATGACTCTTCTTTTGTACCCACGTTTGGGGTCAATTTTGAGTATTTCATATGTGTTGGAGTCTTTGAGGAGTGTAAGCAACAGCTTTTGGTAGTCAGTTGTGTTGAGAATTACTGTACATCTCTTGTCAGCTGGCAGGATTGTAATGTTTTCATCCTTGCCCAGTGATGTTACTGCCTTACTCTCCTCCAAGGAGAGGTTTGGGGGTGGGGACTTGGCATTAGAAAGAGCTGCTGTCACTTTCAGCCATATTTGCTACCCTTCGGTTTCTGTTTGGTTGCTCTTCCTAATGGCTGAGTCCGTCGCTTTGATTAAATCAACTGTAGGAACCTGATGTGGAGTCATGGCAAAGTTCAACCCTGCCGCCAATACATATTTTTCTGATTGGGTAAGAGTTCTACTGGACAAATTATTTACCCATTTATTGTGTGATGTGATTGTGTCTTTCGGTCACCCAATATCAGTTTCACACAATAATATCACAAAACGTGGATTGTTACAATCATGCTTTGATTATCAAAGATGTTTGCTAATGTCATCGGTGATATTTCTACCTGAATAACTGCTTCTGATATTCTTTACATTACATCTTGTACAAGTTAATGGTCTTTATATTGCTGCATGACAATGTTTTAACCTTCTCAATTTATTGATAAACTTTTTAATAATATTTAATATTCAGCTTGCTAAATATTCTGTAATTGAGGACTCAAACAAAACATGTTATAAAATAATTTACACAATATTTCAGCCAGCCAGAAAATCAAAAAATAATAATTATCACGTTAACTTTGACAGCCGTAGTTACAACCCTATTCCAAAATGGAATATATTATTTTTTGTTTAAAAAAAGCTACAGACAAAACCCCATAATAACAACGTGAAAGGGGTTATATGAAATGTTTTTTAAAAATGTAATAAAATGTGGAAAAAGTGGAGCGCTGTGAATACTTTCCGGATGCACTGTTCAGTCTTTTTTTTTGCGCTTTTATATGAACTTGGGACATTATCTGAAACATAAACACATTAACTTGGTCGACTGAATACATTAGATTAAACTTCATCATAATTGTAAATAGAGACTTTTTGTTTACAAGATTATAGTAACATAAAATAATATTAAAATATTATAAATAAAACCATGAATAAAAGTCCATCATTTCTTAATATCTTACTATACACCTACTTAAACTGCACTTTTATAGGTTGTGTCACTTATGCATATATTTGGGCTCCTATAGCCAATTTTACTGCTGGTTGCCAAGACTAATATTTCGATAATTACTGCAGTCAGCTACAAAATCTTGCTTAGTGCCACAAAAACCCTGTATTGTTACCCAATTTAGCAGTTTCATCTCTTTGGATGTTTTCTCATGCTTGATGCATACCAATAATTTTACTTTTCCACGGCCACACGACGTCTTTTCACATGGTTGTTAAACAAATGAGATGCTACTCACTGCATTAGGTAGGGTTAAAAAAAACTTGGTGCCAGATGAAACATAATCACCCATTTGCTTAGTTCGTATGGTGGCCTTTTTTGGAACAGGCTTTGTAATAAATTAACCACTTTACAAGTATTTCTGGTTTGGTCTTATGAAAAAACAGCAAATAATTTTCAGACAATGGCGCAGCAGTAGAGAAAATTGAGGAGCATGTGAAGTTGAATGAGTCTGTGGATTCTGATAAATGAACATCCACAGTGCACCTGAGAGAATTGACCCTCTGTTGGTAAGGCCTTTTCTCAACAAAGAGTAGAAAGAAGACATAGATTTTCCTTATATGTGAGAAGGCGGACGGGTGTTCCTAGCAGTCCCAGCCGCCTACAATAGGATGACTGTGTCATAGCCATGCAGACACATCTGCGGGTCCCAACTCATTATCGGCCATGGGATGGGTTCTCTGTCTTTCTGTCACCCAATCAACGTTGGAACACGTGTTTCACTATATCACATATAGTGGTGGATACAAGATACAAGATGTATATATTAAGAAAACAATAGGCTAATTTACGATATACATTGCAGCCTCCTGTGATAACGATGTATATTGCAATATACTATTTGCTATATACTGTAAATGATGATAGGACTATTTCAAAATGGGTTACAAAGGCTAGCAATTTAGCTGCTGAAATAGTGCGGTAACGTTTTGCGCTATTTTTGGTTTTGTTATTTTGTCAAAACTATCGTCAAAATGCTTGTTAATTTGCTGCTAATATATGGTTTTTTTTGTTGTAACATGGTTTTATCTACACGTCTGTTAAAATGTACTGTATTTTCAAAACTATAGAGCGCACTGGTATATAAGCTGCACCCACTAAATTTTAGGAGAAAAAAAGATTTCCGTACATTAGCCGCACCGGAATATAAGCCGCAGATATATACTGTACGTTGTGAAATTAAATATTTACACAAACAAGATTTTGTGAATATTTATACCTTATTTGTTTCTAAACGTTGCATGCTACACGGCAATAAAACGGCTGGTCAAACAAAACAGAAGTCATTGTCATGGACTGACTAGCTGCGGAATTTAGCTCTTCAATCAGCTAAACAGGCTCAATAACTTCACGGTGACGTTTTGGGGATTTTACTGAGGAATTTATGAAACTGAAAAAATACAAAAAGAATGTGATTGTAAAGTAATAATACTAACACAGACTACAGGTATTGCCATCAAGCTGCTTCTCTATATTTTCATGGATACATGTCCGTTATATGTTGAAGAGGTTAATTTAGCCTACTGATGTGTATGGTTGATTTGTATAGGCTAGTAAGGTAAAGTTTTTTACCTGACAAGTTTCGGCTACCTTGCTTCTGCAGCCTTCATCATTGTTATAATTCGTAGCCAAGTCTACATATTTCCTGTTCAGAGGGACCATATACAGACAGAAGGAGGGTTTTGCCATGGGGGACCACCTCTCAGCCATCATGAGTGGTTTCTTCATGGAGGACTTGGAGGCCAAAGCCATAGCCACCGCTCCCGAAGGATGTAGACTGTCCTTCTGGAGGCGCTATGTGGACGACATCCTGGAGAAGATTAAGACTGGCCACACACAAAGACTCACTGACCACTTAAACACCATAGACGAGACGGGAAACATAAATCGCATTCCTGTACATGAAAATCAACCACATTGAGGATGGAAGCATCAAGATAACAATATACAGAAAACACACACACACACGGATCAATGCTTACTATGGACATCAGAGCACCCCACAGCACACAAACTGTCAGTAGTCCGCACCCTATATGATCGCACCAAGGTGAACACAGACAGCCATGACATAGAAAAGGAGGAGAACCACATAAGACAGGCGCTCAAAGCCTGCAACTACCCAAACTGGGCCATAAACAAAGGCAAACGAGAGGTCCAGAGGAACAACAAGGAGGAAAAAAAGAAGAAAGGTTCTAGGCCTGAGAACCTGGGCATGGTCACCCTCCCATACGTCAGGGGCGTCACAGAACGAGCGATGAGGAAATACCGCATCAGCACACCAGTGAAGCCGCACATCAAGCTTCGCCAAATCCTAGTACACCCTAAGGATCAGATCCCCCCTGAGAAAAAGTGTGATGTGATATATGAGATCCCTTGCCTAACATGTAATAAACATACATAGGAGAGACAGGTCGACAGTTCAGCACACGAAAAAATGAACACCAGAAAGAATGTGAAAAGGAAACATCTGAAACGCTCACCCGTGCAAAGAGAATAAAAGCAACACAGGAAAATCTAAAATCAGCCATTTCAGACCACTGCAAGAGGGAACCCATCTAATGAACTGGGAGGCAGCCAAGGTCATTAGAATGGAAAGCAACAAATTCCATCGGTGGATCAAAGAGGCAGTTGAAATCAGGAAGCGGGCCCCAAAGACCGTTAACAGGGATGAAGGAGCCTACCAACTATCCCACACCTGGCACACAGACCTGCAGGGCCGCCCCCGGCCGTTTGGTAGACATCCAGACGACAGGGCGCGCCCCGCCCTACCCCCGGCGTACACCAGGGAACACCGCCATCCCACCACTTCAGGTGGGATGGAACAATCCATATAACACGTCACAGATGACGTCACGCTAACATCACGTGAAACCTCTGATGAAGGCTGCAGAAGCAAGGTAGCCGAAACTTGTCAGGTACAAAACTTTACCTTACGAGCCTATATAAATCAACCATTAATAAAATACATGTCCGTTGTTTAGATATTATTTTAACGACCTTGGCTAACATTATCGGCTTATTCTGCCATTCTACTTCAGTAGGGTGCAGGCGAGCATTGCTGCGTGCTCAGACTGCTTCATCAAGTTGGCTACACGCTTTGTCATTCTTTTTGATGATTTCTTTCTTTAATTCGATGTATTTTATCCACTTCTTCCTGTCAGCACTGTTTCACACTTTCTTAGGTTCCAATGGTTGGACAAAGTATGTTATGTCGATCTCTGGCTATAAGCTAATGCTAGTGAGTGAGAACAAATGTTTTGGTCTGCTCTTACGAGGTTCAGTGTGACTTTCACTACGTCCACTAGTGGTGGGGAGGTGTAACCTGAGTTTTGTTAACAACCTGAAGCATAACAATTAGATTTAACTTACTCAATCCTCTTCGTCCCGGTTGGGACATAAGACCACAATGACTTCTATCCATCTGTTCCTGTCCTTGACTGTGTACTGTGCTTGGTCCCATGTCAGATCCATCGTAGCAAGCTCTGCCTTCACAGTTCGGTGGCAAGTAGATTTTGGTCTTCCTGGCTTTCTTTTTCCGGTTGGTGTCCATCTCAGGGCTGTTTTTGAGATACGATTCTGATCCATCCTGAGTACTGTACATGACCAAGACATTGGATTAATCAGCACTTGATCTCCTTTGTAAAGTTATTTTTGAAATCTTGTTGAGCCACAAAATGCAGCAGATCCTTTGAAGACATTTATTGTGGAAGGACTCAATTCTTCTCAAACCTTTCTTGCTAACACTCCACCATTCAGATCCGTACATTGAGACAGATTTTACATTGCTTTTTTACAGGCGGATGTTGGATTTCTCACTGTACACTTGCGACTTCCAGATGGGACGGAGTTGTGCAAATGCACCTTGCGCTTTTCCCAGTCGTGCCTTGATGTCCTTTTGGGCCCCATTGTTCTTACTGATGAGACTGCCCAGGTAGGTGAAATCATCTACAATTTTGAGAGATTTCCCATCGTTATTGATTGGTTTAGCTCTGTTGATGTTATTACACATCATCTGAGTTTTGATAGTGTTGATGTTAAGGCTTGTTTGGTTGGCAAATTGTTCAGTGTATCAGTCTTCTCCTGCATATGAGCAAGTTTTGAGGAGAGAACAGCCAGGTCATCTGCAAATTGTAGATATTCTAAATGTGGGAAAAGAGTCCACTATATGGCCATTGAAGTATCTGATGTTGTCTTCCTCATGATCCAGTCGATCACCAGGTTAAAAATTCATAACTTTCTCAATATTTATCACAGGAAAATTATACTTATATCACTGAAATTGTCTTAAGACTTGTCTGATAACACTGGTTTCATCTGAAGAATGAAAGAAAGAGGATTGGTGAAAGGATGCATCTTTCTCGCACTCCAGACTTCACTAAAAACCACTCAGAGGGAATTATCTAAGTTGAGGCTGTATTCAAAGTTATTGTAGAGCAATCTTATTAATGAGACGATTGTTGGTGGTATTCCATAAGATTGTACCATCTTGCACAAAGTTCCACGATGCACACTATGAATGCCTTCTTGATTATACAACGGCACATTCCACTGTAGCCACTGCTCAATGATGCTACGTAGAGTAAAAATCTGGTCAATACATCTTCATTTAGGAGGATTCGACAAAAGATCTTGCTTGAAATGGACAGCAAGGTGATACCACACCAATTGTCACAGTTCTGGAGATTGTCTTTCTTGGGAAGTATACTGTCTATCAATGTTCTCATTCATCCAGGTCATTGTAATCTCAGGGCATTAAATCGATTGCAACTGGACTGTTTGGTTTGTCTTAGAAGACGTTTTGCCTCTCATCTGAATAGGCTACTGTTGCGCGCGACCAGTCTTCCTCTCAGGGAATAAAACACACTTGTCAATCCCAAGTTCTTTTGGATGACATACAGGTAAAAGCCAGTAAATTAGAATATTTTGAAAAACTTGATTTATTTCAGTAATTGCATTCAAAAGGTGTAACTTGTACATTATATTTATTCATTGCACACAGACTGATGCATTCAAATGTTTATTTCATTTAATTTTGATGATTTGAAGTGGCAACAAATGAAAATCCAAAATTCCGTGTGTCACAAAATTAGAATATTACTTAAGGCTAATACAAAATAGGGATTTTTAGAAATGTTGGCCAACTGAAAAGTATGAAAATGAAAAATATGAGCATGTACAATACTCAATACTTGGTTGGAGCTCCTTTTGCCTCAATTACTGCGTTAATGCGGCGTGGCATGGAGTCGATGAGTTTCTGGCACTGCTCAGGTGTTATGAGAGCCCAGGTTGCTCTGATAGTGGCCTTCAACTCTTCTGCGTTTTTGGGTCTGGCATTCTGCATCTTCCTTTTCACAATACCCCACAGATTTTCTATGGGGCTATGGTCAGGGGAGTTGGCGGGCCAATTTAGAACAGAAATACCATGGTCCGTAAACCAGGCACGGGTAGATTTTGCGCTGTGTGCAGGCGCCAAGTCCTGTTGGAACTTGAAATCTCCATCTCCATAGAGCAGGTCAGCAGCAGGAAGCATGAAGTGCTCTAAAACTTGCTGGTAGACGGCTGCGTTGACCCTGGATCTCAGGAAACAGAGTGGACCGACACCAGCAGATGACATGGCACCCCAAACCATCACTGATGGTGGAAACTTTACACTAGACTTCAGGCAACGTGGATCCTGTGCCTCTCCTGTCTTCCTCCAGACTCTGGGACCTCGATTTCCAAAGGAAATGCAAAATTTGCTTTCGTCAGAAAACATGACTTTGGACCACTCAGCAGCAGTCCAGCTGTTGTCGGTCCACTCTGTTTCCTGAGATCCAGGGTCAACGCAGCCGTCTACCAGCAAGTTTTAGAGCACTTCATGCTTCCTGCTGCTGACCTGCTCTATGGAGATGGAGATTTCAAGTTCCAACAGGACTTGGCGCCTGCACACAGCGCAAAATCTACCCGTGCCTGGTTTACGGACCATGGTATTTCTGTTCTAAATTGGCCCGCCAACTCCCCTGACCTTAGCCCCATAGAAAATCTGTGGGGTATTGTGAAAAGGAAGATGCAGAATGCCAGACCCAAAAACGCAGAAGAGTTGAAGGCCACTATCAGAGCAACCTGGGCTCTCATAACACCTGAGCAGTGCCAGAAACTCATCGACTCCATGCCACGCCGCATTAACGCAGTAATTGAGGCAAAAGGAGCTCCAACCAAGTATTGAGTATTGTACATGCTCATATTTTTCATTTTCATACTTTTCAGTTGGCCAACATTTCTAAAAATCCCTATTTTGTATTAGCCTTAAGTAATATTCTAATTTTGTGACACACGGAATTTTGGATTTTCATTTGTTGCCACTTCAAATCATCAAAATTAAATGAAATAAACATTTGAATGCATCAGTCTGTGTGCAATGAATAAATATAATGTACAACTTACACCTTTTGAATGCAATTACTGAAATAAATCAAGTTTTTCAAAATATTCTAATTTACTGGCTTTTACCTGTATATGTTGAGTAAAAAGGACCCCAGAGACAGAATGGCACAGTACCAAGTTTTACTGAAGCTTCAGGAGAGATAAAAGCAAGGAGATCACGAGAATACGCACTACATGGTAAAATACTAACTGATTTAAACATGACTATGGATTAAGAAAGAACACTTAAAAATATCTCATTCTCACCATCTCCCTTCAGATCTTCCCCAGAAGACCTCTCCTAAAAGGGCAACACTTCTAAAGCACGCCCTACATTAATGTAGGTGCTCTTTCGGTTTTCGATCAAGCTAGCAATAAACAATGAAACCATAGTTACATGCAAGGGGCAGAGGGAAGGATAATGTCAACGTCAATGTCGTAATTTTTAGGGATGGAAACTAACAGTCCTCGAATGTCACTACTGTGCTTGACCCCCTTCAGTGACATATCAAGCCCAGAAATAGGGTGGGGTTGGCCTTCGACAACCCTAACAATGATGCGGGTGCATAGGGACTTAACACAAGGGGCGATAAAGCATCCGCATGAGGCTATAATAGCCAAGAAAACTCCAATGGAGACCAGGGCAGACTTAATTAGGATAGACCACCTGCCGAAGGTGTTATGGAACCAATCTTTAAAGGGGTCAGAGACACCGGATACTTCAGTAAGTTCTTTGGACAGGTCTTGGAGGCCCTACGGACCGAGCCATCGGGGGCGGTATTGTAAGGAATGAAGATGCCGAATTGGTCGCCAAACATTGCACACACACCTTTTTCCTTGGCTAAGATGCGGTCAAGGGCTATGCGGTTCTGGACGGCCATGAGGGAGGTCGGGGCAAGTTGTTCAAGTCCCTTAACAGTGTCACGAGTCAGGTTGGTCAGTCTCAACAGTTTATAAAAAACATAGTTAATGTTTGTCAACGGTGGCACAGGGGTTAGTGCATGTGCCTCACAATACGAAGGTCCTGAGTAGTCCTGAGTTCAATCCCGGGCTTGGGATCTTTCTGTGTGGAGTTTGCATGTTCTCCCCGTGACTGCGTGGGTTCCCTCCGGGTACTCCGGCTTCCTCCCACCTCCAAAGACATGCACCTGGGGATAGGTTGATTGGCAACACTAAATTGGGCCTAGTTTGTCTGTCTATCTGTGTTGGCCCTGCGATGAGGTGGCGACCTGTCCAGGGTGTACCCCACCTTCTGCCCGAATGCAGCTGAGATAGGCTCCAGCACCCCCGCGACCCCGAACGGGACAAGCAGTAGAAAATGGATGGATGGATGGATAGTTAATGTGTTCTACATTCTTAGTAGCAGTCACAGGAAAAAAAGCACTAATGATAGGAAGGTTCTCGGCACCTGCACAGGATTCGTACCACAATTTGTGCTGGGAGGGGACTCCCCTTGGTTGTCCAATTACATCAAAGTAAACACCATCTGGGTTTTTCATCAAATCTAAGGAGCCCGTTACACACCTCTGGGATACAATATGGTGGCGTCAGCGGGATGTCAGCGAGGCCGTGGATACAGGTTTTTCAAAGAGTGTCAATTTGGTGCCCAGTTGGGTCACTAGTCTAACCATAGCACAAAGCCCAACGGCTGACGTCGAGACTCTAGTGTGTATCTGTGTTCTCCACAATACCAAAATAAGTCAACCCATGCCCAAGGGCCTATTTTTGAGCCATTTAACGGATTGGTGCACCCAGAAGGGTTAATGTCACCCAATTAGTTGGGGGACGTAGATGGGCCTGTGAAATAGAAACACGTGTAATTCAACTTTTGGGTCACCAAGGGAAGAAGTCGGGTAGAATTGTCAACAGGAGGGTACACACTTGCCAACAATTCGTAACCTGTTGGCGTGGGTTCTGTGAACAAGGAAATGAGACAGAGCCATTAGTATCAGCAAATTTGAAAGGGGCGGGATAAGTGTGGAGACAGGGATGTCCAGCGGAACAAGCAATACAGTCACCTAGGTTTTGGCTCTTGGCCAAGCTATTCATCCACGTGAGCCAAAGGTTGATTGCGCCCACTCCTATGGTCAAAGTAACCAAGTGGTGATGTCGTTAGTATACACACGTGTGAGAGCCTTTGAAACGTCACCAAGGGAAAGTGGCACTTTTGGTGCTACAGAGGGTAGAGAAGTAGTTGATGCCCTCTCAAGGACGTTGATTTTAATAATCCCTTTAGGGTTCGTCCCAGACTGATCACCCCCACGATAACATAAAAGGGTAGGAAATCCATGTTGGTAATTGTAAGGGCGAGGGGGTTATGGGAATGATCAAAATTCCTTTGAATTGCTTGGAAATTGCTAAATATGGAGGGGTGTTGCTGTTGCGGTTTTGATAATAGGGGCCGGGGGAACCCTCTGCCCTGTGTAGTGGGACAAGGGTCCCCACATACGTTGTCTGCTACCTACACCAGCGGCCCAAGGCCGACTCGTAACAAAGATAGAGATCATAACCACGGTAACTGCTATTATATCTCCCGCAGTCAATCACACTGCTCAGGTCAAAAAAGTAAGTCTTGCTTTCCCCCTTGACCCAATCTATTTCAAGTCCGCCATATGTTCTAAGACATTTGTCAGTCACTGTTGTCGGCAAGGAGGGACCGAGGTACAAGGACAGCAGAACAAGCCCAAACACCAGTCCCTCAGGGAATGCTACTGGGTGTATCATCCTGTCCTTCGTCAATCAAAATCAGGGTGATTTGAGCAACGAGACGGGGATCAAAATCAAATTCCTCACTTACTTCACAGATACAAGTAGCTACGCAGAACATAAACAATACAATTTGGGCTTCACGGAGAATATGGGCTGCTCTTGATGACCTTGACCTTGACGCACTTAGCGGGCAGTACGGAATCTGGAGTGGCGGGCTGCCGTCCTCGATTCTGTACAGAGAAATTATCACACAAATTCTGAATTTGGTCAAAATACCATTTTGGTTTCACGCTGATTCCTCCTTTCAAGGAAGCTGCTGGTCCTGGGAAGGGCTGACCTGTATGTAGAGCTGGGCGATATATCGAATATATTCGATATATCACGGGTTTGTCTCTGTGCGATATAGAAAATGACTATATCGTGATATTCGAGTATATGTTCTCACACAGTTGCTTTTAGCTGCGGGCATTACACGTCAGGCTTTTTTCACTCTTTCTTGTCTCTCCGTCTCACAGAGACATAAAACAAGCGCACCTTCTTACATACGTCACATACTGTTGCGTCATACGCCCTCGCTGAGCAGAGAGGTAGCAGCATGGGTAATGTTGGCTGTGATGCTAGCAGAGTGGTGCGAGTGGTAATACGAGAGAAATAAGGTGCGAATCTGGTAACAAATGAAGGAAGAATGAATTCCTAAGAAAAACAGCACGGGGTCCATCGTCTGACGGTGGTTTGGCTTCAAGCCGGAAGATGTCGAACTAGTATGCGGAAAAAGCGTTGTTACAAAAAGTAGCACCTACTACTAATTCGTAGCATAATTTGAAAAGTCACCCGCTCGAGAATGAAGAGTGCTTGAAACTCTGCATGTCAACAACTCCGGCCGGTGCCATACCCACAAAATGCCAAAGCAACCATTTCCAGATCAACACCATATGAAAAAATGAGTCAACAACAGAATGAGATAACGTCCGCAGTAACCTACCACAAAGGACATACACTATTTGATTTCCTATTATGCAGCTCATTTTTATTTGACAGTTATTGAAATATCTTGTGTGACATCATGCACAAAAGTGCACGTTATTTGTTTTTAACTATTGTGGTTGCGTTCTGTACAAAAAGTGCACTTTAATTTAGTGTTGTTTTGATATGTCATCTTAGTGACATCATGCACAAAAGTGCACTAATAGCTTGTTTTAAAATGTCTCTGACAATCTTGCACTTTCTGTTTTGAAATGACATGAATGTTTGTGCCACTGCTTAATAACTGTTTAATAAATACAGTTTTGGTAAATTGACTTAATTGTGGTTTCCATCTCTGCATGAAAGTTTAAAATTAGCATATATTAATGCAGTATGAACAATAATGTTTTAATGTAGACACGTTATCATCATACTGCTGTGATTACATGCATCAAGTGTTAATTCAAGGCTAAGGCAAAATATCGAGATATATATCGTGTATCGTGACATAGCTTAAAAATATTGAGATATTAATAAAAGACCATATCGCCCAGCCCTACCTGTACCTGTATGCAATTCATAGGGTGAAAAAACTGTTTTATTCACGGACTTTCGGATGACCATTAAAGCCAATGGCAATGTGTCAATCCAATTCGTTTTGGTCTGTGCAAAGATTTTTGCCAATTCTGTTTTGATGTTGCCAGTGTGGTAATCTGAAAATTCCTTGCTCAGTTCTGTTGTTGTCTGCACACCATGTTCACTCTCTCTCTCGTCCACAGTATGGAGTGCAGCTGGCGCAAGGCAGCAGCACACACCTGACGTAGATTAGAAGCAGCCTATTTAACCTGGCTGCTGACGGCCTGTGAGCGCCGGAACTTTGTCACTGCTTGCAAACCTGTTGATATTGCCAGAGAACTCACTAGTTCATCGTGTACCATTCATCTAAGGTTTGCCTGTATTTTTCCTAGCCTTGTCTAGCGTCTTTAGTTTGTACTTTGTCCTTATATTAACTTCTTTCATGAAGTATGTTTTCCTAGCCTTGTCTAGCGTTTTTAGTTTGTACTTTTGTCCTTATATTAACTTCTTTCATGAAGTATTTTTCCTAGCCTTGTCTAGCGCTTTTAGTTTTGTGTGTTATCTACCATCACCTTTGTTTTGTTACTTTGTGCTTCCTCCTAAATAAAAGGAAGAACAATTGTACACAACACGTCTCTGCATCCTTGGGATCCACTCCACCAAATCCTAACAGAAAAGTTCCGGCCATACTATGGAACCCGCAGAGACAGATGCCTGGAAAAGAGCATTGCAAGGCCAGGCTCAACGAATCAACCAGCAGGGGGACCAGCTAGACCACCTGAGCCGAGGTCTACAGGGACTGTCGGAGCGTCAAGACACCATGTTGGAGCGAGTCAATATGCTGCTAGCCACCGTCGTACCCACCTCGACCACCGTGCCCGACCAGGCATCCACCCAACCTACACAACCCGCCAGTACCAGCAACATGCGGCTATCCCGACCCGAACGTTTTTCCGGAGAAAAGGAAGATGTAAGACAATTCCTGACGCAGTGCGAACTACATTTTGAACTAAACGCTTCCGCTTTCACCTCTGAGCGGGCTAAGGTAGCGTTTGTCATCTCCCACCTGTCAGGCCGTGCTGGCACCTGGGCGACTGCAGAATGGAACCGTCAGACCGCCTCCAGCTCCACGTATGCAAACTTTTCCAAATCCTTGAGGCAGATCTTCCAACGACGACTCCCAGGTAGAGAGGCAGCTAGATCCCTTTTCCGGCTGCAACAGGGTTCACGACGGGTCGCAGATTACGCGATCGAGTTCCGCACCATGGCCGCCGACTGTGACTGGGGTCCCTCGGCGCTGTTGGACGCCTTCTACCTGGGTCTCGCGGACGAGATTCGTCACATGATGATCCCGCTGTCACTTCCGACGAATCTGGATGATCTCATCGAGCTGGCGGTGCAGATCGATTTCCGCCTATTGGAGGAGAGGAGGGATCGACGAGGGAGACAAGCCCCACCTAGCAGCCAATCAGCGCCTGCTAGACCTGCCATCTGCATGACGGAGCATCTCGTTCCCGAAGACACCTCTCCTTCGTGGCAGATAGATGAGCCGATGCAACTGGGAGGTCGCCGACTCACCACCGCCGAGAGGGAACGCCGCTTTCGCCTCAAACTCTGCCTATACTGTGGGGCCGCTGATCATCTCATCTCCCACTGTAAGGAACTACCGCGCCCCGCCGCACGGCCACGAGTGCGCCCTCACTCGCCAGAGGACACGTCCACCAGAGGTCGCCGTTCTCCTTCGTTAGCCGCAGGCAGAATGCAACTAAAAGGTACTCTTTCTTGGCCTAACCAACAAATAGACATTTGCGCTCTCATTGACTCAGGAGCAGATGATAACTTTTTGGATTTTGAGTTCATGAGACTTCATAAGATTCCTGTTGTAAAACTGTTTGTGCCCAAGAGGGTGTATTCTCTTGATGGGCGCCTATTAGCCAGCATAACCCACCAGACCCTGCCAATCAACCTGCGCTTGTCTGGTAATCATTGTGAGAAAATAATTTTTTTTATTGTGCCATCACGGTCCGCGCCCGTCATTCTGGGGATCACCTGGTTACATAAGCATAACCCGCACATAGACTGGCCTCGTTCGGCCATTATTAATTGGAGTGTGACCTGCCACACACATTGTCTTCGTTCCGCAGCAGGATCTCACACACCGCCACCTACCGCCGTTATAGAGAACATAGACTTGACAAACGTGCCCACAAACTACCATGACTTAAGAGCGGTGTTTAGCAAGGATAGAGCACTCTCACTTCCCCCCCACCGACCCTACGATTGTGGTATCGATTTGCTAGCCGGAGCGGCTTTACCATCGACCCGTTTGTACAAGGTGTCTAACACCGAACTCAAAGCACTAGAAGAATACATAAACACATCAATAGCTGCGGGCCTCATTCGCCCTTCGACCGCACCGGTAGCCGCCGGATTTTTTTTCGTCGAAAAGAAGGACAAGTCCCTACGGCCTTGTATAGACTACCGTGCTCTTAATCAGATTACTGTCAAGAATAAGTATCCTCTTCCACTCCTTGATTCTGCTTTTACTCCCTTACAGTCCGCAAAGTTTTTTACTAAACTCGATCTACGTAACGCGTACCATCTAGTTCGCATCCGAGAGGGGGATGAATGGAAGACCGCATTCAACACTCCTCTCGGACATTTTGAGTATCTTGTCATGCCTTTTGGACTTACTAATGCACCTGGCGTTTTTCAGGGCTTCATTAACGATATTTTTCGGGACATGACAGGTCGGTTTCTCTTCGTTTACCTGGACGATATATTAATTTATTCATCGACATTTGACGAACATGTACAGCAGGTTCGGTTGGTCCTTCAACGATTGCTCGAAAATAAACTGTTCGTGAAGGCGGAGAAATGCGAGTTTCACTCATCCTCCATTCCCTTCTTAGGATTTATCATTGAGGAGGGTAGACTCAGACCAGACCTCGCTAAAGTTAAAGCAGTAGTAGACTGGCCCACTCCGGTGTCCAAGAAGCACCTTCAGAGATTCTTGGGCTTCTCTAATTTTTATCGGCGATTTATTCGCAATTTTAGTCGCGTCGCTGAGCCACTTACAAGGCTAACCTCTACTAAAGTTCCGTTTGAATGGACACCCGAAGCCAATTCCGCGTTCTTGAGGCTGAAAAGATTGTTTACTTCGGCTCCTGTGCTTTGTTACCCTGACCGTTCTCTCCAATTTTTTGTTGAGGTGGACGCTTCTGATTCAGGTGTAGGGGCCGTACTCTCCCAGCAATCTACCACCGACCAGAAGTTGCACCCCTGTGCTTTCTTCTCTCGTCGCCTATCCCCTGCTGAAAAAAATTATGACATTGGCAACAGGGAGCTTCTGGCGGTCATCTTGGCCCTTCAGGAGTGGAGACATTGGCTGGAAGGGGCGGAGCTACCATTCATCATCTTCACGGACCACAAGAACCTGTCCTACTTAAGGACCGCACAGAGACTGAACCCCCGCCAAGCCAGGTGGGCACTTTTTCTGACCCGTTTTAACTTTATCATCACTTTCCGACCTGGTTCTCAGAATGGGAAGCCCGATGCCCTTTCCCGTCTCTACTCTTCGTCTCTTGAGGATTCCTCACCTGAACCAATTGTTCCCCATACCCACATCATTGGGGGACTCCAGTGGGACATCGAGCGGCAAGTCTTGGAGGCCCTAAAGTCGGACACATCTCCTCGGGGCTGCCCACCAGGTCGGTTGTTTGTGGTTCCTCGGCTCCGTTCCAGCGTTCTGGATTGGGCACATGGGTCAAAGATCGCTTGCCATCCAGGTACTCGTCGCACCAGTTTTGTCCTCTCCCAGCGTTTTTGGTGGCCATCCATTCTGGCAGATACGAAGGCGTTTGTGGCAGCATGTCGGTCCTGCTCCCGGAACAAGGCATCCCACCAGGCCCCAGCAGGACTGTTACACCCATTACCCATCCCCTCCCGCCCGTGGTCACACATAGCGGTAGACTTTGTCACAGGACTTCCCCCCTCTGAAGGTAATGACACTGTCTTGACCATTGTGGACCGGTTCTCGAAAATGGCCCACTTCGTGGCCCTCCCCAAACTGCCTTCGGCTCTTGAAACAGCCCAACTATTAGTGCTCCACGCTTTCCGGCTGCACGGCATCCCCGCTGATGTGGTATCCGACAGAGGGCCACAGTTTTCCTCGGCTGTCTGGAGGGCATTCTGCAAGTCCCTGGGGGCCTCCCCTAGCCTATCCTCCGGCTACCACCCACAGAGCAATGGACAGACCGAGCGGACCAACCAAGACCTGGAGGCGGCCATCCGGTGCACTTGTCATCGGCAACCCTCAACCTGGTCTGAGAATCTCCCATGGATAGCATACGCTCACAATTCCCTCATTAGCTCCGCCACCAACCTGTCTCCATTTCACGTCGCCTATGGTTTCCAACCCCCTGTTTTTCCTTCTACCCAACCCAATGCCGACGTACCATCCGTAACGGCACACCTGCGTCGGGCTCACCAGGCTTGGCGCAACACCAGGGCGGCGTTAAAAAGAACATCGGCCAGGAACCAACTCTTAGCCAACCGCCATCGCACACCAGCCCCACACTACCAGTTGGGACAGAAGGTCTGGTTGTCGTCCCGGGACCTACCATTGGCCACCGACTCTAGGAAACTGGCTCCCAGGTTCATTGGACCATTCCCCATTATCAAGATCATCAACCGTGTTGCAGTCAAGCTCCGTCTCCCAAGATCTCTCAAATGCCATCCTGTCTTTCACGTGTCTCGCATCAAGCCTGTCGCATCCAGCCCGCTCAGTCCTCCTGAGGTACCGCCTCCTCCACCCAGGCTGGTTGAGGGTCACCCAGCGTTTACAGTAAACACCATCTTGGATGTGAGAAGAAGGGGCAGGGGATTCCAATACCTGGTAGACTGGGAGGGGTACGGCCCGGAGGAGCGGTCATGGATTTCAAGATCGCTTATTATTGACAAAGACTTGATCAAGGATTTTTACATTCGATTCCCAGACAAGCCAGGTAGGCCGCCAGGAGGCGTCCGTTGAAGGGGGGGGGTACTGTGGTAATCTGAAAATTCCTTGCTCAGTTCTGTTGTTGTCTGCACACCATGTTCACTCTCTCTCTCGTCCACAGTATGGAGTGCAGCTGGCGCAAGGCAGCAGCACACACCTGACGTAGATTAGAAGCAGCCTATTTAACCTGGCTGCTGACGGCCTGTGAGCGCCGGAACTTTGTCACTGCTTGCAAACCTGTTGATATTGCCAGAGAACTCACTAGTTCATCGTGTACCATTCATCTAAGGTTTGCCTGTATTTTTCCTAGCCTTGTCTAGCGTCTTTAGTTTGTACTTTGTCCTTATATTAACTTCTTTCATGAAGTATGTTTTCCTAGCCTTGTCTAGCGTTTTTAGTTTGTACTTTTGTCCTTATATTAACTTCTTTCATGAAGTATTTTTCCTAGCCTTGTCTAGCGCTTTTAGTTTTGTGTGTTATCTACCATCACCTTTGTTTTGTTACTTTGTGCTTCCTCCTAAATAAAAGGAAGAACAATTGTACACAACACGTCTCTGCATCCTTGGGATCCACTCCACCAAATCCTAACAGCCAGTACCTTTTCCTTTGTACTGGATTGATCATATCGGTGAAATCTAAAACTTGACGCCATCCCTCCACTCCTCCTCCCCTTTCTGTTTCTGAAAAAAGGACTGCGTTAGTAGTGCTATCATTTTCAGAAACATCCAAGAAAAACGGCAGCTGATAGTCAGGCACAGCAAGGGTAGAGGCAGAGGACAGGTCATGCTTGAGGTCAATGAAAGCCTTTTCAGCGTCTGTGGACCACTGGAGGGCAGCATTAGAGTTGTGGACCCCATAGCGATATTGACTGACCCTTATAGCGATAGCGACCCTACTTTTTATGCAAATTATTTGATATGGTGAAAGCCACAAAATATGCTTTTATATATTGACACAAATATAAGAAAAACACTAACCTTATGACGGATGCTTTTGCAGTGGTAATTTGATTTCCTCCCCCCCCCCCAATAATTCATTAAGTCAAGCTCATCACACAGAAAATGGAACGATGCGGACACGTTTGTTACTGGATACTTTCCATCAGACTTCTGTTTTGGAGACTTTGTGTATGTAATAAACAATTAAAATTATTTGATTGGCTTAAATGTGCTGTTTTAGCTTAGCTGTTGTGTAGCTGCTAGCTCCTCATAGCTTACAGCAGGGGTGTCCAAAGTGCAGCCCATAGCTATGTTTTTAAGAGACAACGGGGAGTGTTGAAAATGTGGTATTTGTGTGTCGGTCCAATCAACGCCAGCTACGCCTTTTTTTTATCATTAGACCTAAGTCTTTGGCTTAGTAGGCGGGACGGAGAGCAAGGGAACAATGTGGGACAGTAATTGTGTTCACTGTACCATGCTAGTTGTTGCAAGGATAAGTCAACATGAGCAGCCACACCCTGAATTCCAACATATATAGGCGTCAATGGCCTCCTGGTATATGATTATACGTCCTGGTAATTGTGATGTGTGGCTCGTTCATCTAGGGGTATGATTCTCGCTTCGGATGCGAGAGGTCCCGGGTTCAAATCCCGGACAGTCCACAAATTGTCGCATGCGACCAGTCTTCCTCTCAAGGAATAAAACGCAATGGTCAATCCCAAGTTCTTTTGGCTGACATATACTGTATGTTCAGTACCAAGTTTTACTGAAGCTTCAGGAGACCAGCCCTTACAATACGACAATAGCATCAGCAAGAAGCACAGCTGCATCTCCAAAACAGATTAGAACTTGCCACGACAGCTCTGTGAGCTGACAAACAGGAGCCCTTAAGACAAAACAAAGAGTTTAAGATAAGATACCAAATTAAAATAAACAGCGCAACGATACAATCAAGTATAACAATAACAATTTTAGGAGTGTGAATTATTATTCTACTCTTCGTAAAATGGTTAAGCATTAAAAGGGAACTGTATTTTTTATTTTTTATTTTGCTTGTCATTCACAATCCTTATTTAGGACTAGCACAAATTTCTTTTTCTTTTTCTATGCATTCTAAATAGTAAATAAATGCAAGCAAAAGTCCGCTTACAATAGAGCCTATGGGAGTCGCTGTACTATTCTGTTTATAAAGAGCATAGAAAAACAACCAAACATTTCCATCAAGGTTGTATATACACACTGTAAATATATATGTAATGTTGTAACAAACACATTCATGAAAACATGTAATAATTGCATATTTTTACCATTTTAAGCGTACGGTGTCGCATTAATTTCACAAATGCATCACAATGGTCACTTTTTTCTTGAACTACTTCAATGATCACTGATACTCACTGCAGACGTAATGAGAGACCACAAACAAAATAAAACATCACTTACTGTACAATATCTGCCCTCACTGTGATACCAACTGTTGGGATGTTGATATATTCCTGTTTGAAGAATTAATCTAAGTTGATTGGCAACACTAAATTGGCCCTAGTGTGTGAATGTGAGTGTGAATGTTGTCTGTCTATCTGTGTTGGCCCTGCGATGAGGTGGCGACTTGTCCAGGTTGTACCCCACCTTCTGCCCGATTGTAGCTGAGATAGGTTCCAGCGGCCCCCGTGACTCCAAAAGGGACAAGCAGTAGAAAATGGATGGATGGATAGAAGTTAGAATACATTAAAAAAAGGACATATGTGTTCTTGTCTCTCATAATTATTGTGAATAATAGGCAAACCATTTTTTAAAGTGCAGTTCCCCTTTAAGTCAAACAGAGGTAGCCAATAGCCACGGGCTCTTATCTCATTGACCGGCACAGTTCTTAATGAGTTAAAAAGTGAGGTTTACACTACGTACTTTTGCACGTCCAGGTTAGTTACGCAAAGATGCAGTCAAAATGTTAATAATATTAATTCATCCCATCATATCAATTCCAAGAAAATGTGTACTGTAAAAACGCTGACATCAAGTGCAGTGATTCTTAAACTGTGGTATATGTACCACTATTGGTACCTGGGCGCCATCTAATGGTACGCCAAAGAATCACTTGATTAAATTACAGTGTTTTATTTTTCTATATTCAAACACATGTGTTTGAATATAGGAAAATAAAACACCACTGTAACAGTAACACTGCAGTGTTACTGTTACAGTGGTAAACAATATGAAAGATACTTGTTTAATTAAACATCTGCCTTGTTTATAATGAATACTTATACCTACCACACGACTACATTTTTTTATAGTGTTGCTCAATATGGTGGTACATGGAGAGCAAAGTATTTTTCGAGGTGGTATTTGGTGAAAAAAGTTTGAGAATCACTGATCTGTTGCATTATTGGAATAAGGAATGTACTGAAAAATAACAGGTAACGAAATATAAGATAAAAAGACTAGATTTTAGGGAAAAAAATACTAAAATATAGTGGAATTATCTGTCCATGCAGCTCGTCAGCGAGTTTATTTTACTTGATAAGGCATCCGAAATTAAAATGTATATATCTACACTTTTGAGCTACAAATAAATGTTTTATTTTGAAAGAAATCATTATTCAACTTGCAAGTCTTTAAGGTGCCATATGTAGTAATGTGGCCAGAAATGGTACAGCAATCACGGTCAACATTCTGTAGTCACCTTCTCCTCTCCCTGACTGAAGTTGCCAGATACGCAGCCGAATCCGAATCCTACTCCAAGGAACTTCAAATGGCAATCGACGAGTCCTACGCTGTAGGTTTCTCTTGTTTATGCTTCTTGCAAGATGGTTTACTAAGTAATTATGCCACATTTGTCTAGTTTGACCGCACGGACCACAATCGAAATAACTATATGAAAATAATATATAATATATTATATGTCGCAAAGGCCTACTTTGATGGCAAGCCAAGGCCAACAGTAAAATTACCGCCACATTTTGTTAAGCATAACTCCATGTTGCATCCAACCTGACGCACTGCATTCTCCTCCATGTACGCGCATCTTTCAGTGCAGAGTGCAATTCTATTAGCCAACCCACGTTACGCAAAAACCACGTTACGCATAAATCGTATAGCCTACTACCATGTCAATACGCAAAGTAGAAAATCATTACATGTGATGCATTATATTGTGCCAAGTAAATACCACCCCATATGTGCCTGATGCACATACATTACCAGAAACGTAATTAGCTGTGCTAATGTTGGAATCCATTTCCTCAGCGTATCAGCATATTGAGACACTACCCATATCCACATAGGTTTTATTTGTTGAAAATATAATTTGCCCTGTCAGTTGGATGGCACATCGACATACAGGCTAACGAGCATATATTTCCCCCGTTAGCCTGTATGTCGATGTGTCATTGACCGGGCTAGCATGCTAAGCATTACACTAGTGTGATGGTGTTTTGCTCCTAAGCATTCATTGCACCAACACAGTAGCTTTGTTAGACACGATCATAGACTGTATTGGACAATGTACTTTACATACAAAATGTCCATTTCCATTTATTACAAGTACAAACCCCAAAACCAGTGAAATTGGCATGTTGTGTAAATCGTAAATAAAAACAAAACACAATGATTTGCAAATCCTTTTCAACCTAATTGAATAGACTGCAAAGACAAGATACTTAATGTTTGAACTGGAAAACTTTGTTATTTTTTGCAAATATTAGCTCATCTGGAATTTGATGCTTGCAACATGTTTAAAAAAAGCTGGCACACGTGGCAAAAAAGATGGAGAAAGTTTAAGAATGCTCATTAAGCACTTATTTGGAACATCCCACAGGTGAACAGGCTAATTGGGAACAGGTGGGTGCCATGATTGGGTATAAAAGCAGCTTCCATGAAATGCTCAGTCATTCATAAACAAGGATGGGGTGAGGGTCACCACTTTGTGAACAAATGCGTGAGCAAATTGTCGAACAGTTTAAGAACAACATTTCTCAACAAGCAAGGAATTTAGGGATTTCACCATCTAGGGTCCGTAATATCATCAAAAGATTCAGAGAATCTGGAGAAATCACTGCACGTAAGCGATGATATTACGGACCTTCGATCCCTCAGGTGGTACTGCATCAAAAAGCGACATCAGTGTGTAAAGGATATTACCACATGGGCTCAGGAATACTTCAGAAAACCACTGTCAGTAACTACAGTTTGTCACTACATCTGTAAGTGCAAGTTAAAACTCTGCTATGCAAATCGAAAGCCATTTATCAACAACACCCAGAAATGCCGCCGGCTTCGCTGGGCCGAGCTCATCTAAGATGGAAAAGTGTTCTGTGGTCTGACGAGTCCACATTTCACATAGTTTTTGGAAACTGTGGACGTCGTGTTCTCTGGACCAAAGAGGAAAAGAATAATCCGGATTGTTATAGGCGCAAAGTTGAAAAGCCAGCATCTGTGATGGTATGGGGGTGTATTAGTGCCCAAGGCATGGGTAACTTACACGTCTGTGAAGGTACATCCAGGTTTTGCAGCAACATATGTTGCCAACCAAGCAACGTTATCATGGACGCCCCCGCTTATTACAGCAAGACAATGCCAAGGCACTTGTTACAACAGCGTGACTTCATAGTAAAAGAGTGTGGGTACTAGACTGGCCTGCCTGTAGTCCAGACCTGTCTCCCATTGAAAATGTGTGACACAATATGAAGCCTAAAATACGACAATGAAGACCCAGGACTGTTGAACCATTTCCTCAGCGTATCAGCATATTGAGACACTACCCATATCCACAAGCTGTACATCAAGCAAGAATGTGAAATAATTCTGCCTGAAAAACCTTAAAAAATTGGTCTCCTCAGTTCCAAAATGTTTACTGACTGTTGTAAAAATGCCCCTGTGCCAACTTTTTTGCAATGTGTTGCTGCCATTAAATTCTAAGTTAATGATTATTTGCAAAAAAAACTAAGTTTCTCAGTTCAAACATTAAATATCTTGTCTTTGCAGTCTATTCAATTGAATATAAGTTGAAAAGGATTTGCAAATCATTGTATTCTGTTTTTATTTACTAATTACACAACTTGCTAACTTCACTGGTTTTGGGTTTTGTAATAAGAAAACGCAAATGCCTGACCTACCTATCAAGGTGGAAATGAGCAATTTTGGCGTCAGATAAAAAAATATTCTCCGCCTTTAATCGTTTCCATCTTTCAGAGGCATCCTTGATACAAATCCTCGTTTTGTTCCTAGCTTTGTCATCAATAAGTTGAGAATCGTAATGATGCCTTTTAGAGTTAGTAAGGTCTGACATGTTTAGTAACTTTACAAGTGGCAGTAGCTAGACCAGGGGTCAGCAACCCGCGGCTCCGGAGCCGCATGCGGCTCTTTGATCACTCTGATGCTGCTCAGCTGCATACTTGCCGACCTCCCGATTTTCCTGGGAGATTTCCGGATTTCAGTGCCTCTCCCTGGGGCAAATATTCTCCGAATTTCACCTTAACAATAATATTAAGGGTGTGTCGTGATGGTACAGCATTTAGCGCCCTCTACAACCTGTACAAACATAGTGCCAGCCCAGCCACACGTTGTATGAGGCTTCTGCTTGCACACGTAAGTAACAGCAAGGCATACTTGGTCAAGAGCCATACAGGTCACACTGACGGTGGCCGTATAAAACAACTTTAACACTCTTACTAATATGCGCCACACTGTGAACCCACACCAAACAAGAATGACAAACACATTTCGGGAGAACATCTGCACCGTAACACAACATAAACACAGCAGAACAAATACCCAGAATCCCATGCAGCCCTAACTCTTCCGGGCTACATTATACACTCCCCGCTACCACCAAACCCTGCCCCCTCCCAACCCTGCTCATCCACACATCAACCCCCCCACCCCCCCTCCGTGCATCGGTTGAGGTGGGCGGGGTTTGGTGGTAGCGGGGGTGTATATTGCAGCCCGGAAGAGTTAGGGCTGCATGGGATCCTGGGTATTTGTTCTGTTGTGTTTATGTTGTGTTACGGTGCAGATGTTTTCCCGAAATGTGTTTGTCATTCTTGTTTGGTGTGGGTTCACAGTGTGGCGCATAGTAGTAAGAGTGTTAAAGTTGTTTTATACGGCCACCCTCAGTGTAACCTGTATGGCTGTTGACCAAGTATGCCTTGCTGTTACGTACATGTGCAGGCAGAAGCCTCATACAACGTGTGGCTGGGCCGGCACGCTGTTTGTACAGGTTGTAGAGGGTGTTAAATGCTGTGCCATCACAGCACGCCCTTAATATTGTTGCTAGGGTGAAAATCAGCAGACGTTCGAGAGAATAGTTGCCCTGAAATTTGTAGTCTCCATGAAAAATCGGGAGGGTTGGCAAGTATGACGCTGTCAAGCGGCATTCATATAAAACTCGCGGGACGCACGAACATTACATTTTTATATTAAGGTTTGTGCTGCGTGTCTGGTTTATACATAGCACAAAGCAAAAAAAACCTTTGTATGCCGTGTTATTTCATTTAAAATTTCAAAAGAGTTTTGTGGCTCCCATTGTTTTCTTTAGTTTGTGAAACTGGTCAAAATGGCTCTTTGAGTGGTAAAGGTTGCCGACCCCTGAGCTAGACAAAGATGGCGGTGCGTAACTGGCAACCTGGATGTGACACACTCACAGACTTTTTAATTGGTCAAACGGTGGAGGGCGGGGCATCGAAATGAAAACAATAACAATACTGTAAATCTAATTTTGAAATGAGCATATCCCGGTTGAACTACCGTTATCAGATATAAAGGCATTCGAAAAGAACATGATTTATTAATGCCTTTTGACATATCAGGGCCATTTAATGAGGACTTGACATTAAATTCTTACATATGGCCCCTTTAAATTAAGCATCCTTGGAAAGTTGCATAAGGGCAGCACGGTGGTAGAGGGGTTAGTGCGTCTGCCTCACAATACGAAGGTCCTGAGTAGTCCTGGGTTCAATTCCGGCCTCGGGATCTTTCTGTGTGGAGTTTGCATGTTCTCCCCGTGACTGCGTGGGTTCCCTCCGGGTACTCCGGCTTCCTCCAAAGACATGCACCTGGGGATGGGTTGATTGGCAACACTAAATTGGCCCTAGTGTGTGGATGTGAGTGTGAATGTTGTCTGTCTATCTGTGTTGGCCCTGCGATGAGGTGGTGACTTGTCAAGGGTGTACCCCGCCTTCCGCCCGATTGTAGCTGAGATAGGCTCCAGCGCCCCCCGCCACCCCGAAGGGATTAAGCGGTAGAAAATGGATGGATGGATGGAAAGTTGCACAATCTTTAAACAAGATTTTCTGGGTTGAACCAAAATATCCTATTTGAATATTTTTTTTTTTAACTAGAAAAGACAACATGCTAAAATTAAGATGTGCAATGACAAAAAAATATGTAAATAGCGCTTAAAACTAGGGACATTTTTAGAAGAAAAATGTGAAATCTTGGCAAGTGGCAAATAATTTGCAGTGTGCAAATTTGCGGTGATGTGGCTTTGCTAAAAGTACGAATACAGAACCTGCGGCTGCGTCTTGCAGTGACGTCACCAGGGAGCAAAGTAGGTAAGAGGGGCTCCACCGTGAAACACCTTGTGCGCGCGTGTCCGCCAAGTACGTGATTGTTGGTGTGTGGAAAGGTGTGAAATAAACACAGCTCTAGTTTTGGAAATTTGGGACACGCAGCGCGCGCGTCATGATTGCGACTAAAAGACGCTTCCCGGACTAAATTGTCAACGGGAGACTTTTCCACTCGCTGCCGCAGACACGGACACCTCACCCAGCCACTGACAACCCGCCGCTCTCGTCTATACGTGAGTACTCTGTTCCATTTGCCTTTTTGGGTGGTTTAACTTTTGATTGAATTGCGAGCATCGTTGGCACTAAAGCGCCAAAAGCCAGTTGTCACGCCATGGGCGGTCTGTTGTGAACTTGTCAAATCACGAATCAACCCCAATCCAGGCGAGCGCGGCAATTAGCATCTTTTTACACATTCGCTAGCAGGCGGCGGTAACGTCTCCCTCGCGCTGTTTGATTGTAATCATTTGCACGTGCGTGCCCACAAAACCACTATGCCGTAGACGCGTGGGTGTTGCTCTCTTATATACACAGTGACGCGTTTTTAATGTATGCATCTCCCTCGTCTTCCTCTTCCACGCACGTATCGCCCCTCCACCACCAGCATACATGACTGACGGCTGACGTCAACAGGCGTGAAACAGTTATTATTGACTTATGATGCTAATGAACAGATTACAACGTGGATCCCAAAAGACTGCAGTCCACCCCAAGTGGGACATTTGAAGGCAGCTGTCACACTCTAGGAAATACAGAAGAAAATCCATATTTGCTATACTGTAAACAGGGCCGTTGTTAGGAATTCTGGGCCCCCTGAAAGAGTATCAGTGTGGGGCCCCTCTACCTCATTAATTGCCACCTTCAATGTTGTTGTTTTTTAGTGTTCTTGACAGTGCCCGGTGTAATACATCCGATTTGTTTCCATTATCATGATTAACCACTCAAGTCAGAGAAGTATTGTTATGTAAATTATGTATTATTAGCTGTCTAACTCTTTTTTTGTATTTAGGCCAGGGGTGTCAAACACATGGTTTACCCGGCCCGTGGGATGAGTTTGCTAAGTATAAAAATGACCTGAAACTCTTGAATGAAAGAAACTGCTGTTCTAAATGTGTCCACTGGATGTCACCATAGCAATTCTTTGTATCTTTGTAGATCATGGGTGTGAAACTCTGGCCCAAATTTGGCCCGCCGTGTAATTTCACTTGGCCCTTGAGGCGATATCAAATTAACACTAGAGCTGGCCCGCCGATTATTTTCAGCGGCGGTGCCGCGGTAATACCGCATTCACCGCTAATTCTCATACTTGCCAACCCCAGATTTAAGTGCCCCTCCCGAAAATTGTCACATCCGCTTTTCATCCAGTCCAACGTGTGCTGGCCCAGTCACATAATATGTGCGGCTTCTGCAGTTCACACGAGTGAATGCCATGCATACTTGTTCAACAGCGATAGGAGTTACACTGAGGACGCTACAAGGTGGGGGGCGGGGTTTGGTGGTAGCGGGGGTGTATATTGTAGCGTCCCGGCAGAGTTAGTGCTGCAAAGGGTTCTGGGTATTTGTTCTGTTGTGTTTATGTTGTGTTACGGTGCGGATGTTCTCCCGAAATGTGTTTGTCATTCTTGTTTGGTGTGGGTTTAAAGTGTGGCGCATATTTGTAACAAAACTTAAAGTTGTTTATACGGCCACTCTCAATGTAACCTGTATCGCTGTTGAACAAGTATGCATGGCATTCACTTGTGTGTTCATCAGGAGCCGCACACATCTTGTGACTGGGCCGGCACGTTGTTAAAATGGATGAAAAGCGGACGTGACGACTGCTCATAGAGGACATTAAAGGCGGTGCCCTTAAGGCACGCCCCCAAGACTGTGGTCCGGGCGGACTACAAGATATAATGACTGATCACCTTCGTTCGATAATGAAGGTTACCTCAGCTTAAAGCCTGAACCCCGACATTAATGAACTAGCATCCAAGAAAAGATGCCATGTATCTGGCTTGGGCACATCGGATTAGATCAGTGTGTTGCAAACTGAGCAGTTTAAAGTCCTGAATGGTTGTTTATTCATTGTTATTTTATTTTCAATTTTATTAGCCTGTGGAAAAAGTTAATGTTGATATTTACCTCAGAAGGCTGCAAATACAAAAGGCATTACATTTTTATTTAAATTGTATTTGATAGCTGAGATAGGCTCCAGCGCCCCCCGCGACCCCAAAGGGAATAAGCGGTAGAAAATGGATGGATGGATGGATGCCATTGATATTTTTTAATTATTATTATTATTATTTGAAACTCGATTTTGCATGTCACTATAAAGGTATATAATTGCTTGTTTAATATTCAATGCAAAACTTGTTTGGGTCCCTATTAAAAGGTTAATTTGTTCAACCTTGGCCCGCGACTTTGTTCAGTTTTAAATTTTGGCCCACTCTGTATTTGAGTTTGACACCCCTGTTGTAGATGATGCTACACATGTACAGAATAAACCACATGATGTTAGTACAACAGTTGAGGGAAATGAGTAAACTACATAAATAACATCCTGTAACGGCGTGGCGAGGTTGGGAGAGTGGCCGTGCTAGCAACCTGAGGGTTCCTGGTTCGATCCCCACCTTCTACCAACCTCGTCACGTCCGTTGTGTCCTTGAGCAAGACACTTCACCCTTGCTCCTGATTGGTGGTGGTTAGGGCCTTGCATGGCAGTTCCCGCCATCAGTGTGTGAATGTGGAAATAGTGTCAAAGCGCTTTGAGTACCTTGAAGGTAGAAAAGCGCTATACAAGTATAACCCATTTACCATTTAATTTGATTTTGATGTTATTTTCTTTATCTTGATGGATTAAAAATGAACACCAATTAGAGCATTTTAGAACTCTGCCAGAATCAATTCCACCTATTTGACCGATGAACATGATCACATCATTTATTCAGAACGTATAAATAACAACAAATGAAGATAGAATACTATTAACCACAACATGTAAGTGTAAAAAACAATAACAGTATGATTTATATATTTTCAGAATATTTTTAAACAAAGAAAACAATCTGAAGTTGTCTTTATTTTGCCATGATTTTACCTGTTTGGCCCACTTGGGAGTAGATTATTCTCCATGTGGCCCCAAACTAAAATGAGTTTGGCACCCCTGATTTAGGCTATTCAAATTTCCCACTAAACGCATTTCATAAGACCATAACACACATATAATGTAACTGACCCCGTCAGATGCTCATAATTAGTATTTATGAGCTCATGATGAAGGTAATTATTCAAGCATTTTTTATTACTGAGTAGAACTTGAATGCATCATAATTAATACAGCCTCTGATGGGCGCATGCATACTGGAGCACTGTGATACTGTATATGTAAATACACTCACACAGTTATTTTATAATGAACTGGCGACTTTTCTTTAATGAACTTTTGACATGTCCAGAGTGTAGCGTGGCCAGATGACACCTGTGCCCCGTCAAAGGTAATGTTACAGACTTTAAATGAATGAACAAGTAGGCAAATGGTTTTCGCCAGCCTCGGTAACCATTCTTGGAAAAACTGTTTTTAACATGCTGGGCCCCTGCTCTGCTGCTCCTGCTCCTGGCCTTATTCTCAACTCTTTTCTGTTGTGCGGAATTCTGCTTTTTGAAAGGCATGCTAACCCTGCTGGAGTTCACATGCACTCACTTAATTCTGATGAGGAAGAACCAAGGGAAGGACAAATCGGGGTGTGCAAAAATGTTCCTCCTAATTTTTCATGTGTCTGATCAAATGCACAAACTCCCTGAGCATTCCTTGGATCACATCAGACATGCATGCTGTCGCCACACCAGCAGCACACCTGTCCCAAACCTGACTTGATAACAAGTGAAATGTTTTATTATAACATTCAAATAACAGCAGTCATTTCTATTATAATATTTTCAAATATAAATGATTAAATGAAAATAAAAAATCTTGTTTTTCATTAGCTGTATCTTGAAAGTCTGGGTGGCGGTCCTGTTGTGGAAGACTTTGAGACATGTACCCCTTTTCAGAGATCACATATAGTTCACCTTAAAATGTTCACAACAGCAGCACAACCATGGGATAAAGTGTACACGTTTCTGTCAGTAAAATACATCATTGCAGAGGTTTTTTTAATATCATTTATGAAATCTAGTAACAGCATTTCGTGATTTATATCCAGAAATTACCTTTGTTAATACGCTCAATTGTAATTGGAGAGTGTTGGTGCACAGTGCTTGTTCATTTTGCTAAAATAAGAGTTAGCATGCATCATTTAACTCTTTTAATGGCTTTTGCTGCTGTAAGCTAACCTGCAACACACATGCATAACACATTGTTAATGACATTCAGTGTCTCCCCCAGAAAATCTGTTAGTTAAGGTGGTGTCTCTCCGGCGGACAGACAGGTGGGTGGGTGTAAGGATCGGTGTAACTCGGCCTGTCGCCATCACGTCTCCACCTCGTCGCTGCCACCACAGCCTGGGGGACAATAGACTACAGACTGTGGTGAAGTAGGCCGGCTTCGTCGCGTGAAGAAACCTACAATTTTTGGTTGAGTTTTCCGCTCCATTTGCTGAATGGCGATATACGATGTGTATCTCGATATTTTTTCCGTAAAGTAAAAACAGAACAGTCCTAGTTACCTGAGATAATAAGTATATCATTATTATGACTTAGTAATTTAAAATAATAACAAAATAATGACTTACTAAGTCAAATTAATGACTTACTATAAGTAAGCGTTTGCAATAAGCGTTTGAAAAAAAGAGTTAAGAGTGGGGCCACATGCTGACATATGTTCAACTCAGCATGCTTAATTTATTACAGCATTTGGGAAGCCTGTAGTTGATTTTTATTATGTAAATGTTATATTTTTATCAACATGTGATAGCAGGGACCCTGCCATTCAAAACTAGGCTGCTACATCACTAATTATCAATGTAACTATAGCTGAAAATAATGCAATGCAATAGGAGAGACTATTCATCCCTGAACACCATGGAGTTCATGTAGGCTTTATGATGCAGTTACATTATTATATCAACTATCAGAGACAGAAACTCTTCATTTAACATAATGTCTTTTTTTGCTGCTTCAACACAGCTCAATCAACACAGAAAAAGGTAAAGTGAAATAACTTAGTTGTTAACTGTTGGTCAATAACGCTTGTCTTTCTCTGACAGACAGGGCTTTGCTGTCCGTAACACACACACACCGCACAGTGAGCTAACAATACGCTAAAAGCTAATTAGCCTTCACCTCAAGGACTGCGAGCAAGCTGAGCTGCCGCGTATGTTTCTAGAACGTCAACGGGCCCATAGTGATGTTACTAGTAATTGACTGGGAGGTGTTTATTATAATTTGGGGAGAGTCCGCTGCCTTACCTGCTAAACGCCTATCTGCTCACTCCACCGAAGGAGCACTGACTACATCCGCTCTGAATACTCACTGCTGATTGGTTGTTACATGCGCTCTGAATACGCACTGCTGATTGGCTGTTACCACTCTGCGTGTAACCAATCAGATGGTTCTGTGGGTGGGACAAAGCTGAGTGCTGCAGAGACGTACTGACAGAGGCAGAGGCAGAACTAAGCGGAGCAGCTTGTTAAGACTTTAGTTTAGGCGGTGGGTCTTTGTTGTTAAGGCGGCCGCCTTAACAATAAAGCGCTGCGGGAAACCCTGGACATTGATTGGCTGTGTGTTAACCATATCACATTTTAATGACCTAACAGAGTGAATGTGTGGTGTTGGAGTTGTCATTTTTTGTGGCCGTGAACGCATCACTGTGTGCGTCTTTTGGCGAGCTGTTGCTGTCAATACAACATATAGTTTGTTTGTTTTGGTGTGACTATGACAGGAAGTGAACAGTTTTGCTGGATAGTAGTTTTGCTTATATTGTTTTGGCGAGGTTAAAGCCGGCAGGCTCGCACTTAAGAGGGAACATTGGTGTGGACAAAACCATTTTTCAAGAAAGGGCCGAGGGGGTTATTGAAATTATTAAAATTTGAATTATATATATATATATATATATATATATATATATATATATATATATATATATATATATATATATATATATATATATATATATATATATATTATAAGGGGTGTAACGGTACACAAAAATTTCGGTTCGGTACGTACCTCGGTTTGGAGGTCACGATTTGGTTCATTTTCGGTACAGTAAGAAAACAACAAAATATACATTTTTTGGTTATTTATTTACCAAATTTGTAAACAATGGCTTTATCCTTTTAACATTGGGAACACTATAATAATTCTGCCCACGTTAATCAACATTAAACTGCCTCAAGTTGTTGCTCAGATTAAATAAAATGATACAACTTTTCTTCTACATATAAAAAGTGCAACATTAAACAGTTTCAAGTCAACTTATCATGCTTAATTTATTACAGCATTTGGGAAGCCTGTAGTTGATTTTTATTATGTAAATGTTATATTTTTATCAACATGTGATAGCAGGGACCCTGCCATTCAAACCGAGGCTGCTGCATTACTAATGATTAATGTAACTATAGCTGACAAAATGGTACAATAGCAATAGGAGAGACTATTCATCCCGGAACACCATGGAGTTCATGTAGGCTTAATGATGCAGTTACATTATTATATCAACTATCAGAGACAGAAACTCTTCATTTTAACATAGTGTCCTTTTTTGCTGCTTCAACACAGCTCAATCAACACAGAAAAGGTAAAGTGAAATAACAGACAGACAGGGCTTTACTGTCCGTAACACACACACACACACACACACACACACACACACACACACACACACACACACACACACACACACACACACCGCAAAATGAGCTAACGTTACAAAATACATTTAGAAACTATATTATTAACTATATGTATTATATACTGTGTTAGAGTGTCATTTTGGTTGGTGGTGTTCCGCAGGATTTTGTAAATGTAAAAAGTGTGCCGCGGCTCAAAAAAGGTTGAAAATCACTGGTGTAGAGGACTGACAGACAGAGGCAGAAGGAAGCGGAGGCGGCTACTTAATATGTTCGTGTGGAAACTTGTTCGGTACACCTCCGAACCGAACCAAACCCCCCCGTACCAAAACGGTTCAATACAAATACACGTACCGTTACACCCTGAATATATATGTATATGTATATATGAGGATTTAGCATAAGAGAACTCAGTGCGATTTGTGAGCCCTAGCTGGCCGTGGGCCTGTATAATTGTCATCACCTTTCCAGTCTATACGACGGCCCTGACTGTTAATATTAGCATAAAAAAGGGCTTTCAGTAGGCGCAGACCTTCGTTTTCACAGGGTTGTCCCGATACCAATATTTTTGTACCGGTACCAAAATGTATTTTGATACTTCTCTATACTTTTCATAATTGGCTTTATTTAAAAAGAAAGGCTTATGATACATTAAACATTTCTTATTGCAATCAAAGAATAATTTTGGAATTTGACAAGAAATATAGGAGACAACTTCTCTTTTAATAGTAAGTAAGCAAACAAAGGCACCTAATTGGCTGCTGACGCATGCAGTACCCTATTGTGTCATTTCTGGTTGTATTATTTTGTCAAAATTATGAGGGACAAGTGGTAGAAAATGAATTAGTTATCTACTTGTTTTTTACTGTTATTTATTGTTAATATCTGAATACTCTCTGTCTTAACATCTTCTATCTACACTTCTGTAAAATATGATAATCACTTATACTGTTGTTTGATACTCTACATACGTTTTGGGTGATATTACACATTTCAGTATTAATCCAATACCAAGCAGTGACACGGTCATACATTTGTCATAATTTAAGTTCATCTGGGTCCAGGGATGTCATTTCATGGGTTTATTAATAATAATGTATATATATGTGCAAATATATATGTGTGTGTATAATTGTGTACATACACAGTACATATATTTTTCCGGGCGCTCTCGGGGCCTGCTTGTCCGGCAGGGGTCAGCATTTCAGGCTACTGCGGCCAGGCTGCATGTCTGGGGCCCCTTCAGGATGCACGTCTTGGTTGGGTCCTGCTGGGTCTAGTCCCCGCATCTAACGTGGCAGCTCGGTGCACTGCAAGGTATTCTGCTGTGTTGCAAGGCGGCCAGCTGCTGGGCTAGTGACCTTGTGTGTTAGCAGTGTGTCTGTGATCTCGTTTTTCTTTAATCTTTTTTCTTCTACTTCCTCTTCCCTTGGGGGGAGGATCCACCAGGGCAGTTGCTGGATGTTCCATCTCCATCGTTGGGGTCCTTGCAGGTCGGGTGGGTGGTTCCCGTGGCCCCGCGCTGGACATACTCTCCTGCTTGTGGGGGCCCGGTTGCTGGTGGGGCGGTTTGGGGCGGCCTTCCCGTCTGCGGGGAGTCTGTTCCCCTCGGAGCGGGGCGTCCTGCCTTTTCTGCCCGTGTGAGTTGTGGTCTCTCGCTGGCTAGGGGGACGTCTGTCCCCTGCTTCTCCCTTGCCTTTTCCTCTTCAAGACGCATCTCTCTATGTCCTGCCACTGGCTCTGTCCGGCAGCACGGTAGGGGGTCTGTCGTTGGCTGGCCTGACTGCATGGAGCCGGTGGTCCCTTCTTCCTTGGGCACCACACCTGCTGCTTTGGGTTGGGCTCTCTGGGTGGCTGGGGCCATACTTTGGCTCCTGCACACACTGGGAGACAAATATATTGTACATACAAATACACATACATACACACAATTATTCATATTTGTATACATAAATATGTACATTCATTCATACATACATACATACATACATACACTTTGGTACTTGGCTACATACATAGGTACATGTGCTCCCACATACATACACAAATAAAGTAGATACATACACATTCACGGTACAGAATCCCACACACACATTCACTGTACAAACATACGTACACAAATACTGTACATATAGAAGCACATATGCGTACATACACTCACGCATATAATCACGTTTCATCAAACATATATTGACGTTGTTCCTCAAGGGGAAACTGGGTAAAACACGACACACTGACAAAGCTTAACCTATTGTTACTATAACAATCTACAAGGTTAATGCTTCTCTTTCCTCCCCTCCATTTATCTGCCTTCTTTTGTAATTCAAGTTATCATTACATATATGTATTGTTGCATTTAAAACAATTGTATTGTTGAGAATAGAGGTAATTATTATTATTCATCATCAATAGTGCTATTTCTATTTGTATTTGTATTGCTCCATTTGTAGTGCAATAATCCATCCATCCATCCATTTTCTACCGCTTGTCCCTTTTGGGGTAGCGGGGGGTGCTGGAGACTATCTCAGCTGCATTCGGGCGGAAGGCGGGGTACACCCTGGACAAGTCGCCATCTCATCACAGGGCCAACACAGATAGACAGACAACATTCACACTCACATTCACACACTCGGGCCAATTTAGTGTTGCCAATCAACCTATCCCCAGGTGCATGTTTTTGGTGGTGGGAGGAAGCAGGAGTACCCGGAGGGAATCTACGCAGTCACGGGGAGAACATGCAAATTCCACACAGAAAGATCCCGAGCCCGGGATTGAACCCAGGACTACTCAGGACCTTCGTATTGTGAGGCACATGCACTAAACCCCTGTTTCACCGTGCTGCCTGAAGTGCAATAATGTTCATTGTTGTTTCTGTGTTATTAATATTTACTTCACTGCTTCTCTGCTATCACTTTTCGCATCATATTTCTACATAACGTATTTGCTGCTGTTTTGTTTTTGTTGTTGTTTCTTTATTTTATCCCTCATCTTGTCCCCGCAAATTCCCCCTCTGTCTTCCTTTTTTTTCTTCTTTCTATCACCTCTGGCTGCGCCAAACATGAATATAAATCAATTTAATAAAGTCACATTTAAATAAGAAAACAAGAGAAGTGTCCCACACTTCTCTTTTGTAAAGTAAATATGTATAGCAGATATAGGCATCTGTATAAACAATATGATTGAGTGGCTGGACAGGACAAAATATTTAGTGATAGTAAAAAATAGACGTATTCATTGTAGTATTAACTGTGTAAGGCTCTTGTACTTGGTATCATTGCAGACGGGGATGGCGTGGGGAAGTTGGGAGAGTGGCCGTGCCAGCAATCTGAAGGTTACTGGTTCAATCCCCACCTTCTACCATCCGAGTCACGATCGTTGTGTCCTTGAGCAAGACACTTCACCCTTGCCCCTGATGGGCCTGGTTAGCGCAGTGCATGGCAGCTCCCGCCATTCACATATGTGTGAATATGTGTGTGTGAATGGGTGAATGTGAGTTCCTTAAAAAAAAGGTAGAAAAGCGCTATACAAGTACAACCCATTTACCATGTATGTGTATGTGTGTGTAGACCCACCCAGGGCATTTGTTCACATTCCGGAGTGCTAGCTTGCTGTTGACTGTTAACTAGTGTTTCCTCCAACGGTGTGTAGTGAAGCCATTTTTAGCTATTCCTCATCCTGCAGGATGATATTTGTAAGAAACGTAGTTTGTCGCCATGGAGGCGAGGTTTAGTGATTTAGAAGTAGCCGAAACATTACCGACTGCGTATAGAAGTTAGCCGCTAACTAAAGCAAGATCTAAGCACAACTTGCAGAGCAGCGCTTCAATGTGTATAACTTCAACTTTATCATTAGTTTTTGAGCCAAAATACCTTCCTTTTTTCCTCCACGCTGTTTTTGTGTGCATTGCCTAATATGAGCCTCTGCTCATTTTACCAGCAATGTCGCGCCATATGTCTAAATCTGTGTTAACATGCATTTCTTCTTTGCCAAGATAATCCATCCCACCTCAGAGGTGTGGCATATCAAGATGCTGATTAAACAGCATGATTATTGCACAAGTGTGTCTTCGGATGCCCACAATAAAAGGCCACTCTGAAGTGTGCAGTTTTATCACACTGCATAATGCCACAGATGTCGCAAGTTTTGAGGGAGCGTGCATTTGCCATGCTGACTCTACGAATGTCCACCAGAGCTGTTGCTCGTAAATTAAATATGCATTTCTCTACCATAAGCCGTCTCCAAAGGTGTTTAAGAGAAAGTACATCAAACCAGCCTCACAACCGCAGACCACGTGAAACCACACCAGCCTCCACATCCAGAAGGTGCACCTCCATGATCAGCTGAGGACAGCTCCTGCAACAATTGATTTGCATAACCAAATAATTTCTACACAAACTGTGAGACACCATCTCAGGGAAGCTCATTTGCATGCTCGTCCTCATCGGAGTCTCGACCTGACTGCAGTTTGTCGTCATAACCGACTTCAGTGGGTAAATGCTTACAATAGCGTCTGGCACGTTGGAGGGGTATTCTCATCAAGGATAAATCCTGTTTTTTACTGTTCCAGGCAGATTGCAGACAGCGTGTGTGGGAGAGCGGTTTGCTGATGTCAACATTGTGAATCTAGTGGCCCATGGTGGGGGTGGGGTTATGGTATGGGCAGGCATATGTTATGGACAACATAATAATGGTAGTGCATTTTAATGATGGCATTTTGAATGCACAGAGATACCATGATGAGCTCAACTCATGAATTATTTCCCATTCTTGCTTGATGTACAGCTTAAGTTGTTCACCAGTCCATTGTGGTATTTTAGGCTTCATATTGCGCCACACATTTACAATGGGAGACAGGTCTGGACTACAGGCAGGCCAGTCTAGTACCCGCAGTCTTTTACTATGAAGCCACGCTGTTGCAACACGTGGCTTGGCATTGTGTTGCTGAAATAAGCAGGGGCGCCCATGGTAACCTTACTTGGATGGCAACATATGTTGCTCCAAAACCTGTATGTACCTTTCAGCATTAATGGCGGCTTCACAGATGTGTAAGTTACCCATGTCTTGGGCACCAATACACCCCCATACCATCACAGATGCTGGCTTTTCAACTTTGCGCCTATAACAATCCGGATGGTTCTTTTCCTCTTTGGTCCGGAGGACACAATGTCCACAGTTTCCAAAAACAATTGAAATGTGGACACGTCAGACCACAGAACACTTTTCCACTTGGCATCAGTCCATCTTAGATGAACTCAGGCCCAGCGAAGCTTGCGGTGTTTCTGGGTGTTGTTGATAAATGGCTTTCGCTTTGCATAGTATAGTTTAAATTGCACTTCCAGATGTAGCGACAAACTGTAGTTACTGACAGTGGTTTTCTGAAGTGTTCCTGAGCCCATGTGGTGATATCCTTTACAGACTGATGTCGATTTTTGATGCACTACTGCCTGAGGGATCGAAGGTCACGGGCATTCAATGTTGGTTCTCAGCCTTGCTGCTTACGTGCAGTGATTTCTTCAGATTTTGTGAACCTTTTGATGATATTAAGGACCGTAGATGGTGAAATCCCAAAATTCCTTGCAATAGCTCGTTAAGAAATGTTGTTCTTAAACTGATTGACAATTTGCTCACGCATTTGTTCACAAAGTGGTGATCCTCTCCTAGGGCTGGGCGATATGGCCTTTTATTAATATCTCGAAATTTTTAGGCCATGTCACGATACACAATATATATCTCGATATTTTGCCTTAGCCTTGAATTAACACTTGATGCATATAATCACACTAGCATACCTGCCAACTACTCCGGTTTTCCCGTAATTAGTACGGTTTTCATCAACCTATTCCGGGTTACGGTTGCAGTGATAAAAAATACGGTTTTTCATTAATTAAATTTTTTTTTTTTTTTTTAAGTTTTATTCACGAAATCGCGTAACAACAATGACAATCGACACTGCTTCCCGTAACTTCCTATCGAGCCATTCCGAATGCCATGCGCGAGGCTATTTATAGCACCGCTGCCAAGAACGAGGCCATTGTTTCCAAACGAGCGAACAATCATGGAATCAGCCGGAGAAAAATCGCATACGAGTCTTAAACCGAAAAGAAAACTGCAGTCATTCCGTGAAGAATATTCAAAAGCCTATCCGGGAATAATTATCCGTTCCAAAAAGGGTGAAAACTACGCGAATTGCACCTTGTGCAGACAAGATTTTTCGATCGGACACGGAGGAATTAGCGATGTAAAAGACCACGTTGGGACAAAAAAACAAGTCTAATGCCGTTGCTAGCGATACAAGTGGAAAACTTTCAACGTTTTTCGTCGCCCAAACAGATTCTTTGGATGTGATAAATGCCGAAGTTTTATTTACGGAGGCAATAATTGAGCAAACAAAAAGGTAATGACACCAATGTTATCTATTGGAATTGTTTAGTACTGTTATACTGTTAAAAGTGTTTATACTATTTATGCTTTCAAGTCCAAGTTGAAGAAATCTTGTTAAATGTTGACAGCATAACTACCAAAATACAGAAGTATGTCCTTAATATTTTTGCAGTGCTATTTCTGTTGAAAAGTTAAAATGATTACATTAGAGATGTGATGTGCCACTTTTCAAGTGTCTGATGGCTTAAATTAATTTTCATTAATTTTTCATATTTTGAATTCTTTTGAAAGGCTTACAAAAAACTACATTTGTATTGTAATTCCATGCTATTGACAGGACTATTAATTTTAATGAAGTTAGCTTACCATGTTTACAGTATGATAATTGTGATAGAAATGTGAATTTTAGGCACAGAATATTTTTTACAATTGAACAAGGCAGTAGATTATACAAGCTTGGACAGAAAGTTAATAATGACACCAATTTTTTTTTAATGGAATTGTTTAGTACTGTTTTACCATTTGTTTACTGTAAAAAGTGTTTATACTGTTTATACTTTCAATTAACAAATTGAAGTCTTGTGAAAGGTTGACAGGATAACTGGCATTAACTGTCAAAATAATTTCAAACTATTGAAGTTAGCTTACAGAATAAACATGTCAATCAACCCATATGATTTTTGCTGTAATATTTTTGTTTTGAAAAGTCACTGTGACTGATAGAAAAGTGATGGTTTTAGCAACATTTTAACCTGTCTGAATGCTAATAATCATTTTGCGTCGGGGGGCGAAGCCTGAACCCCCCACCAGGACTTTGTCCTGGACCTACCGGGGCCTGCGGCCCCTGGACCCCGGCTACTAGGTTTTTCTGATTTCAAAAGTTGGCAGGTATGCACTAGTATGACGATTCTATGTGTCTACATTAAAACATTCTTGTTCATACTGCATTAATATATGCTTATTTTAAACTTTCATACAGAGACGGAAACCACAACTAAGTCAATTTACCAAAACTGTATTTATTAAACAGTTATTAAGCAGTGGCACAAACATTCATGTAATATCAAAACAGAAAGTGAAGTGAAGTGACGTGAATTACATTTATATAGCGCTTTTTCTCAAATGACTCAAAGCGCTTTACATTGTGAAACCCAATATCTAAGTTACATTCAAACCAGGGTGGGTGGCACTGGGAGCAGGTGGGTAAAGTGTCTTGCCCAAGGACACAACGGCAGTGACTAGGATGGCGGAAGCGGGGATCGAACCTGCAACTCTCAAGTTGCTGGCACAGCCGCTCTACCAACCGAGCTATACCGCCCCAGTGCAAGATTGTCGGACATTTTAAAACAAGCTATTAGTGCACTTTTGTGCATGATGTCACTAAGATGACATATCAAAACAACACTAAATTAAAGTGCACTTTTTGTACAGAACGCCACTACAATAGTTTAAAACAAATAAAGTGCACTTTTGTGCATGATGTCACATAAGATATTTCAATAACTGTCAAATAAAAATGAGCTGCATAACAGGAGATCAAATAGTGTATGTGCTTCGCTATGTGGTTGGTTCCTGCGGACGTTATCTCCTTCTGTTGTTGACTAGTTTTTTCATACGGTGTTGATCTGGAAATGGTGGCTTGGGCATTTTGTTGGTGTGGAACCGAACGGAGATGTTGACATGCAGAGTTTCAAGCACTCTTTATTCTCTAGCGGGTGACTTTTCAAATGGTGCTACACATTAGCAGTGCTGCTACTTTTTGTAGCAACGCTTTTGCCGCACACTTGACATTGTCATGATGGGGGGGTTGCAGCTTGCTGCGAGATTTGTTCTCCCGGGATGCAATCGGACTATATCGGACAAGGCTTGAAGGTAGGAACATTTTTAATTGTTCGCTATCACTAGGTACAAACAAAAGGGCGCACAAGGCGAAGGCACAACTTAGCGTATGATACAAAAACTAACACACAGGCAGAAACTATGGACATGAAACAAAACTTACTTTGCAGAGCATGAATCTATGGCATGAACAGAGCAAATACAGAGTAATGTCGCCAGGACGACTAACTGGCAAATCAGGCTTAAATAATAGTCTCTGATTAAAGCAGGTGCGTGAGTCAAACACATGAGACAGGTGAAACTAATCAGTCGTCATGGAAACTAAAACAAACAAGGGAGCGCAAACAGAAACTATTGGAGTCTTAAACCGAAAATAACAAAAAACATGATCCAGACCACAGATCATGACAGACATATTACGGTTGTCTGTTCGACATCTTGCCGCTTGAAGCCAAACCACCGCCAGACGATGGACCCTGTGCTGTTTTTCTTGGGAATTAATTCTTCCTTCATTTGTTACCAGATTCGCACCTTCTCTCTCTCGTATTACCACTCTCACCGCATCGCTAGCATCACAGCTAACGTTACCCATGCCGCTACCTCTCTGCTCCGTGAGAGCGTATGACATTGCACATGTGACAGTATGTGACGTATGCAAGAAGGTGCGCTTGTTTTATGTCTCTGTGAGAAGGAGAGACAAGAAAGAGTGAGAAGAGCCTGTAGTGTAATGCCCGCAACTAAAAGCAAGTGCGTGAAAACGTATACTCGAATATCATTATATAGTAATTTTCTATATCGCACTGAGACAAACCCGCGATGTATCGAGTATATTCGATATATCGCCCAGCCCTACCCTCTCCCCATCCCTTTGTGAATGACTGAGCATTTCATGGAAGCTGCTTTTATACCCAATCATGGCATCCACCTGTTCCCAATTAGCTTGTTCACCCCTGGGATTTTCCAAATAAGTGTTGGATGAGCATTCCTCAACTTTCTCTGTCTTTTTTGCCACTTGTGCCAGCTTTTTTGAAACATGTTGCAGGCATCAAATTCCAAATGAGCTAATATTGGCAAAAAATAACAAAGTTTTCCAGTTCGAACGTTAAGTATCTCGTCTTTGCAGTCTATTCAATTGAATATAGGTTGAAAATTATTTGCAAATCATTGTATTCTGTTTTTATTTACGATTTACACAACGTGCCAACTTCACTGGTTTTGGGTTTTGTAGATGAAAAGCTAGCCATAAAAAACACGTTCTTGTATGTCTTGTGTTAGAAATGTAGATGGAACTACGTTACTGCAGAAAGTAAGCAGCTATTACTAACAAATCCATTAATACAAATATAATAAACCTGTGTATGTTGCTCAATAGTGGCCAGGCATACATGTAGGCTAAGGAGTGGGCAGATGATCCATATATCAGTGGTGTCGATACCAAGGGTATTACCAGTATATAATCAATACAAGAGTGATCAGATCGATATTTTTTTAATTTTATTTAAATGAGTAGTAAATATAAGTTTTTGCTTTTGTTTAAAGCTGGTTACGAAACAGCTGAGCTGTTTTAGGGTCTGCATTTCATTTTTTTACCACACAAAAAATGAACTGCATTGGGGTATGTACCGAACCGTGGCGGTGCACCTAGTATTGATTAATCGTTTTAGCCATGGCCGTAACTACCATTGAGGACACCGAGGTCATGTTCTCTGTGTTTTTAAGTGCCATTAGGCTGATTTCCACCTAAGGTTCCAGGACTTTTAAGTTCCTAGGGCCTTTAGTTCCTGAAACTAAAGATTCCTGTAGCCTGGTTTGTTTCCCCACCGTATTTCACAGTTTAGGGAGTCTGACGACATGTGACAGCATGGTACCATATAAATAAACAGACAATATTAGGTCAGATTTATGTGACTAAAATGTAAGTAAATGAAATACAGAATATAGGCTCCGGCACCCCCTGCGACCCCGAACGGGACAAGCGGTAGAAAATGGAAGGATGGATGGAAATACAGAACAAAATATACAAAATATATAATGATTTAAAAATGAAGTGTACCGAATTGTTCATTAAAAGTCGGGCTTTTGTCCACAGTGTTCTACTGTCAGAAAGTCGTCCCCTCAGTAAATGATAAATTAATGTCTCAGGCTAGTCTTAAGATTAATTTCAGCTGTAAATATCAATATAAAAATAAACAATTTCAGGGTTTATCTCACTTTGACAACACAAACACATCAGATTTAGCGTTAGCTTGTTAGCATTAGCATTCGGTTCCCTCTGGTTAATACTAATAACACACATGTCGTGTCACTGACTACTTTTACAGCAGGTAACAAAGTGAACAGTGAATAATTTATTTGATTTATCTTCGTTCCACTCATGTACTGCCTCCTTTATTTCCCATTCATCCAACAAAGAGTTGGTGTTAAGAACTGGTCAAGGGGGGTGACCCCGGGATGCAGAGACGGGAGGCAAGTTTGAAATACAAAAAGGAATACATTTAATAAGTCAAAAAGTGTAACAAAAAGCGATGGGGCAGAAGTGCACACCATGAATATTAACAAAACAGGTTCCTCAGTGGTTGGCAAGGGGAAAAGCCAGGGCGCACCAAGCACCGCATAAAGTCTTTGCTGCCTCAAGGAGGCTAGGGAACAAACACAAAGAAGTTAGAAATAACAGGACAAGGGAAAGCAACGTACCACGAGGCGAAGTAGGCGCATGCACGTCCGGAGTTCGGGAAACAATGACCAGCAAGGTCAAGCTGTAGGTGACGAGCCTAAATACTGGCGGGCTAATTGCGAGCAGGTGTGTCACCAGGTCCGCCCCTCGCCGAGGACGAATCACTAAAACACAGGTGCAGACAACAAAGAAGGCAGGAACACACTAAAACACAACAGTTGGAGTAATAGTAAACAGCTGAGGTTGTCGCTTCAAGTCCGACTGAATACTTCATACTCTTTTGTAAATACGTTTTACAGTCCGCCCACTTCTCGTAGCTTTGTATATTACAATTAAGTTTGTAAAATATATATTATATATAATAATAAACAATATTAAACTGCATACTGGTTCAAAGACTACCGCTGAATAAAACTACTGCAAGATAGTTCCACTGATCAGCATTCTTTAGCACACAGATGCTCCACCAAAGTTCCTGCAAGTCGAAAGTTCCTTTCGTTATTTTTTTCTCTCCGTTTTCAAGTATTTTGTCATAAAAATACGAAAGAAATAAGTTGTGCAAGTGTCAAATACATTTTAGGAACGCCCCCAACAGTGTTCAACCAACCAGCAGTCAACAGCACAACCCGTCCCCTCTAAAGTTCCTGAAACTATTTGAAAGTCCCACCTCCCTATTCGGAACTAGAAATAGTTCCTGTGGAACTAAATCTACTCTGGTAGTTGTTGGTGGAGAAACAGAGGAAACATTATTTACCCAGGTAGAAAAAAGTTCCTGAGGTGTAAAAGGGCCTATTGACATACTGAGCCGGTGATCTGCTGCATCACCTCTGAGTTGGTAAAAGTTAATTCTAGATAATAAATCATGCTCTTTCACTTGTATAGAAGAAGGTTTTAGCCATAAACCGAGAAGTTGGTCAAGTTTGATATTCAACTTATTTGGCAAGAAAGATACGACAATACGCTTTAGTCTTTTTTAAATGTTTTTAACCTGTGTAAGGATTATGATGAATTCTTCATCGAAACAGGACGATATAAACATCACATGAGTCGGCTCCTAGTGAGAACACACATTGTACTTTGTTTAGTGGTTGTTTTATTATGTTCGTAGTTTGTATTTCTTGTTTAGCACTTAGCAATAATCCTACTTGCTGGACCTGCTTATAACTAAGCTTCTAAAACTTGTAGCTCATCATCCTTATATTCAGGCTAAAAAATGTGAGGTTCCGGATCATCAAATGTCCCTAAGTAGTCGTCGTTGGCTCTCATAAAGTCTGCCATGATTAGTAGTACTTGTTAAAAGAAATAGGGAACGTTGTGATGTATCTGTCTGTCTGCTTAAAATGACCAAAACACACAATCATACATGTTATTATGAATGTGCCTGTTACTACATTACATATATACTTACAGTAAGTACAAACCCTGTTTCCATATGAGTTGGGAAATTGTCTTAGATGGTAATATAAACGGAATACAATGATTTGCAAATCATTTTCAACCCATATTCAGTTGTATATGCTACAAAGACAACATATTTGATGTTCAAACTGATAAACATTTTTTTTTGGCAAATAATCATTAACTTTAGAATTTGATGCCAGCAACACGTGAGAAAGAAGTTGGGAAATGTGGCAATAAATACTGATGAAGTTGAGGAATGCTCATCAAACACTAATTTGGAACATCTCACAGGTGAACAGGCAAATTGGGAACAGGTGGGTGCCATGATTGGGTAATAAAAGTAGATTCCATGAAATGCTCAGTCATTCACAAACAGGGATGGGGCGAGGGTCACCACTTTGTCAACAAATGCGTGAGCAAATTGTTGAACAGTTTAAGAAAAACTTTTCTCAACCAACTATTGCAATGAATTTAGGGATTTCACCATCTACGGTCCATAATATCATCAAAAGGTTCAGAGAATCTGGAGAAATCACTGCACGTAAGCAGCTAAGCCCGTGACCTTCGATCCCTCAGGCTGTACTGCATCAACAAGCGACATCAGTGTGTAAAGGATATCACCACATGGGCTCAGGAACACTTCAGAAACCCACTGTCAGTAACTACAGTTGGTCGCTACATCTGTAAGTGCAAGTTAAAACTCTCCTATGCAAGGCAAAAACTGTTTATCAAGAACACCCAGAAACGCCGTCGACTTCGCTGGGCCTGAGCTCAACTAAGATGGACTGATACAAAGTGGAAAAGTGTTCTGTGGTCTGACGAGTTCACATTTCAAATTGTTTTTGGAAACTGTGGACGTCGTGTCCTCCGGACCAAAGAGGAAAAGAACCATCCGGATTGTTATAGGCGCAAAGTTGAAAAGCCAGTATCTGTGATGGTATGGGGGTGTATTAGTGCCCAAGACATGGGTGACTTACACATATGTGAAGGCGCCATTAATGCTGAAAGGTACATACAGGTTTTGGAGCAACATATGTTGCCATCCAAGCTATGTTACCATGGACGCCCTTGCTTATTTCAGCAAGACAATGCCAAGCCACGTGTTACATCAACGTGGCTTCATAGTAAAAGAGTAGGGGTACTAGACTGGCCTGCCTGTAGTCCAGACCTGTCTCCCATTGAATGGTCTCTCTCTACCTTACCCTATGAAGTGAAGGGACACATTTATGATTATTAGAGATGTCCGATAATATCGGACTGCCGATAAATGCTTTAAAATGTGATATCGGAAATTATCGGTATCGGTTTCAAAAAGTAAAATTTATGACTTTTTAAAACGCCGCTGTACGGAGTGGGACACGGACGTAGGGAGAAGTACAGAGCGCCAATAAACCTTAAAGGCACTGCCTTTACATGCCGGCCCAATCACATAATATCTACGGCTTTTCAGCTGTATGGCTGGTCAACAGCCATACAGGTCACACTGAAGGTGGCCGTATAAATAACTTTAACACTGTTACACATATGCGCCACACTGTGAACCCACACCAAACAAGAATGACAAACACATTTCGGGAGAACATCCGCACAGTAACACAACATAAACACAACAGGACAAATACCCAGAACCCCTTGCAGCACTAACTCTTCCGGGATGCTACAATATACACCCCCCCGCCCCTGCCCCACACCTCAACCCCTCCCCCCCAACCCTGCCAACCTCAACCTCCTCATGCTCTCTCAGGGAGAGCATGTCCCAAATTCCAAGCTGCGGTTTTGAGGCATGTTAAAAAAAATAATGCACTTTGTGACTTCAATAATAAATGTGGCAGTGCCATGTTGGCATTTTTTTTCATAACTTGAGTTGATTTTTTTGGAAAACCTTGTTACATTGTTTAATGCATCCAGCGGGGCATCACAACAATATTAGGCATAATAAATGGTAAATGGGTTATACTTGTACAGCGCTTTTCTACCTTCAAGGTACTCAAAGCGCTTTGACACTATTTCCACATTCACCCATTCACACACACATTCACACACTGATGGTGGCAGCTGCCATGCAAGACCCTAACCACGACCCATTAGGAGCAAGGGTGAAGTGTCTTGCTCAAGGACACAACGGACGTGACAAGGTTGGTAGAAGGTGGGGATTGAATTAGGAACCCTCAGGTTAATGGCACGGCCACTCTCCCAACTGCGCCACGCCGTCCCCATAATAATGTGTTAATTCCACGACTGTATATATTGGTATCGGTTGATATCGGAATCGGTAATTAACAGTTGGACAATATTGGAATATCGGATATCGGCAAAAAAGCCATTATCTGACATCTCTAATGATTATCTTTAAGGGAATATTGACTAGATATTCTTTTAATCGCATATTTTGTCCTCTTATCGGTCGTTGTTTTTTTTTTTTAAAGAAACCAAACATAAAACTTAATTGTTTCCAACTGGTGCCTGTAACATGGCAGTAAAGTGGCTGATCGAACAAAACAGAAATCATTGTCATGGACCCTATTGCTGCGGAAGCTTGCTCTCCAATCAGCTAAGTTAAACACACTCAATAACTCCACAACGATGTTTTGGTGAGTTTACTAAGGAATTTATGAAACTGGAAAAATACAAACAGAATGCCATTGTAAGCTAATATTACTAACACAGACACTTGTTTAGCATATTAGCGAATGCTGACGACGCTCGCTTGATTACATTACGATAGCACGTACAAATATGCATGAAAACATTTTCTACAGACTTCACACACGGTTTAGTACGTATAAACAGTTTTAGTTTTATTGTAAAACTTATAAACATTGCTTGGAGTGATGAATGATGAATCCATACGAGTGTAAACACTATGGACGAAAAGAAGACGGAACCGCACTTCTATTTTTGGTTGAAAGCACTAAACGAAGGGACACTGCAGTGACCGAACACGTCCAAAAGGTGGTGCCATAGCGCAAACAATAATCCACCTTTTCAGTGTAATTGCTTGTTTTTTTGTTTTTTTCAAAAATATTTGCATTACGGCCGTCGGTAAAGAATGATCCCTAAATTACCTGCACCGTTTTATAAGCTGCACGGTTCAAAATGTAAGAAAAAGGTAGCGGCTTATAGTCCAGAATTTATGGTACTTAAAAAAGGCGTAACAATGCCACTGGGCCCTGGCACAACTGCATGCCCAAGCTGATCATACACACTTGAGCTGAAGTTTGCCTACCCCTGGTTGCAGGATATTGTCTCGGTATTGTTCAAATTCTCTTCAATGATGACCAACCCATACTGTATTTTAAAATCAGTTAGAACAAAACGTGTGTCATTGTCTTTCATACACACATACATGATCACATCTTATCTGCTGTGTTCTCTCAGGCCAAACTTTTACTTGGCCAGACTGTGCCAGTACTGTCAGATTAGATGTGTAATTGTTGTGTGCTGTTCTGATCATGTGACCAGGGCATCACAAAAATATTTAAAAAAACGCCAAAATGTTTGTATTTGGTTCATTCAGGAGGTTATGTATTCGCTTGGGTTTGTCTGTCTGTTAGTTAGCAATCGCTTGAACTCTGACTGATAGGGCCAGTTATGGGTGGATTGATGAAACTTCCTGGAAATGTCAGAAATGGAATAAGGAACAAGTGATTGCATTTTTAATGGTGATCCAGAATGCAGTCTTGATTTAGGATTAAAAAAAAAGATTTACCATTGGAAGATGGGGCCTAGTGGAATTCTGCTGTCTTCGAGTTCTTTTGTAGTTATGTGTTTATTATTATTAGGCCATCATGCCAGAGAATCATGCCTGTAAATGTACAAGCCGAAAAATCAAAATGGCCACAAATTCAAAAATAGCTGCCAACCTGCATATAGTAGCCACCTTTCTATAGTGGTCACTTTGGCTGTTTCCCTTTAGTGGACAGATTTGACTGTTTTTTTACCTCTACCATTTGAATGTAAATGTTTAGCGCTTAAGTTTATGGTTTAAATTTATTTCAAACATACATACAATTACAATATGATACATCACTTATATCCAGTTTATTATTACAACATTTCTGAAAAGGAGTAGGACAAAGCAGAACTTATTGCGATCCCAAGTACACAGTAACAGGTGCCAAAAGGCAAATTTAAAGGAACATTTAAGAATGGTAATTATATTATTTCGCTTGTAAAGCATTCTAACAAAATGGCTCCATTTACATGTTGTGACCTGCATACGAAGGTAGCGACATTGTTATTGTAGGAGCTACTGTAACACAAAGGAACTACTTGTCTGGCGTAGTGACATAATGCCTTGCTCACAGCGGATCAGGCTACTATATAGAATGGAGTGGCAATGCTAGAGCTAATGGAGTTGTTGCTTTAAATTTGGAAACATGTAAAATTTTGAAATTCCACACGCTACCCGCTAAAAATTGTGACTGACTGATATAGTGACTCTCAACTCGACGATGGCAAAAACTCTAAATGCTTATTTCCTCGTAGCATTTTTTACCTGAGGAGTGTCTATGTTGAATGTACTAGCTAAATAGGGAGCACAGTCTGCATCAGTCCCATCAGTCGGCATCCCTTTGAGAGCGGACATTGTAAGTGATTGTTTTATATTTATGTTACCATCACTATGTGGTCTTTAAAATCAATGGGCCCAAAAAAGAAGTTACGGAAACTTCAGTTCAGTTCAGTTTCAGTTTATTTCGAACATGTATACGATACAATGTAATGCATCACATATTTCTAGTTGTTTCATTAAAGCTATGTCAAAAAAGGAGTAGGAAGAAGCAAGGTTTATTTAATCCTACCCCTTTTCATATCATATACATTTTATCCCATGTCATTACTCTCTGTTTGTAACAGAGCAGTGAATAAGTAATACATAAATAATATACCATAAGTAAGTAAACAAATATTAAATACATAAATAATCATTATCTAAAAAAAAACCCCATAAAAAAACCAAGGTTCAAGATGTTCATCAGAATTGTTTTTCTGTGTACTTTGTGAACACTTGTAGTTTAAACAATCTCAAACTGAATCATATTGGTGCTTTGTTTGATTTATTTGCTTAATTCATTCGATAATTTAATTCCAATACAGATATGCTAAAGGTCTGAAGTGTTGTACGAGCATAAAATGTTTTAAATGAGATTTTCCTCTAAGGTTATATTTCTCCTCTTTTGTTGAGAAGAATTGTTGAACATTTTTGGGTAGCAGGTACAAGTTTACTTTGTACATAATTTTAGCTGTTTGCCAATGCACCAAGTTGTTGGATTTCAATATTTGTGATTCAATAAATAAAGGGTTTGTATGTTCTCTATATCCAACATTATGTATTATTCTAATTGATCTTTTTTGTAACACTGTTAGTGAATGAAGTGTACTTTTGTAGTTGTTTCCCCATATTTCTGTACAATAACTCAGATATGGTAACACTAGTGAGCAGGAGATAATATGAAGTGATTTTTTGTCCAGAACATATTTAGCTTTATTCATTAATGATGTATTTCTTGCCACCTTATGTTTTATATTTTTATATGAGATTTCCAGTTAATTTTATCATCTATCATTACCAAGAAATTTGATTTAATTTACTCCTTCAATTTCTATTCTATCTATTTGTATTTGTGTTTGACTTTCTGTTCTACTGTTACAGATTATCATTATTTAAATTTTACTGAGGTTTAAGGATAGTCTGTTTTTGTCAAACCATCACTTTACTTTATTTCATTTCTTTTGTTATTTGTATTAGCTTCTGTGTGTTATCCTAAACAAAATGCTGTTGTATCATCCCCGAATAATACTAACTTTAAGTCTTTTGTAACTTTACCAAATCCATTTATATAAAGACTGAACAATTTTGATCCCGTATTGATCCTTGTGGTATGCCACAGGATATATCTAGCGTTGTAGACGTGTGTTTGCCTAGCTTCACGTATTGCTTTCTGTTGTTTAAGTAGCTTCTTATCTAGTTTAAGACCAACCATTCCATCCATCCATCCATTTTCTAGCGCTTGTCCCACTTGGGATCATGGGGGTGCTGGAGCCTATCCCACTGTATTCGGGCGGAAAGGGGGGTACACCCTGGACACATCGCCACCTCATCGTAGGGCCAACACAGATAGACACACTCACATTCACACACTATCCCCAGGTGCATGTCTTTGGAGGTGGGAGGAAGCCGGAGTACCTGGAGGGAACCCACGCAGTCACAAGGACAACATGCAAACTGCACACAGAAAGACCCAGGGATCGAACCCAGGACCTTCTTATTGTGAGGCATACACACTAACCCCTGTATCACCCTGCTGGCCACTGTGCTGTCCCAAATTTTTGATTAGAAAATTGTGATTAACTGTGTCAAATGCTTTAGTTAGATCTATAAACACTGTTTACCGTCTTTTGCATTGGTAATTTCCTCTGTAATTTCTGTTAAAGCCATTGATGTTGAAATATTAACTCTGTATCCCTATTGGTTCTCAGCGAGTATTCTATGTTTGATGAAACTGTCCAATCTATTACTGAACAGTTTTTTCATACATTTAGAAAATTGTGAAAATAAAGAAACAGGTCTATAATTTGTAAATTGGTGTTTGTCTCCAGTCTTATAAATCGGTACTTTAGCTATTTTCATTTTGTTTGGGAATTTGCCGGTTTGAAATGATAGGTTACTGATATACATTAATGGTCCTGAAATGTCTTCAATAACCTTTTTTAATGTTTCCATTTCAAGTCTATTACAATTGATTGAAGTCTTGGATTAGCATTTTTTTTTCACGATTTAACCATTTCCTCTAGTGTTACTTTCGTGAGGAACATTGGGTTACATTGTCCCAATTTTGCTTTTCTCGCTAATTTTTTAAAGCAATGATACTCTAATCTGTGCATAGTCTTCGAAATGTTTTTTTTGTCGTCCATGTTTCTCTTCTTGTACTTTCCATCATATATTGTGAAAACTGGCAGATGATGACTAATGTCGGTTATAGTGTTATTATCAATATCAAAAAGCATGGCACAGAGTCCTGTGATTCTGCTTGACTTTGTGATTTTAGGATATAAACTGATGCTATTCATTGTATCAATTTTTATTATTAGGGTTCATTCAGTAAGTCAATATTGAAGTCACCACATAAGAACATTATTTTTTGACCATTGTCCATACAACTTGCATTGATCCAGTCTTCCAATGTTTCAATACATGACTGAGGTGATCTATATATATAACTGGTGAATATGTTTTTCATGACATATTTCAATGGTTATGCATTCTAAGAAATTATCAATAGCAAATTACATGTTTTTTTTTACCACTTTGTTGTTCTTCATCACATACACAGCTACTCCTCCTATGTTTTTGTTGGTTCTGTTGATGTAATTTAGTTAATATGCTTCAATATCAAAATCTGTTCCTTTTTTTTATCATCAATCCAGGTTTTTGTGACAGCAATCACTTTGAAGGGCTTGTTTAATTGTTCTAAAAAGTGCTTCATGTTGTTATAATTTGCGTTCAAGTTTCTGCTGTTAAGATGAATAATGTATGTTTCTTGTTCAACCATCTTTTAATGTTGTTTCAATAACATTGAAACAACATTTTAAAAGATGTATGTTTCTTGTTCAACCATCTTTTAATGTTGTTTCAATAATCTCTATAAGTGTAGGTGGTTACACTCCTGAATCTTGGTCTTCTTGTTTAGTGGTGTCTTGGAACATAGTTGTGTTGATGTTGAATTTAGGTGTTTGTTTTCCTTCAAACTTCATTGTCATTGTTGTTGTCAAAGCAGTGTCAACTTTAATATTTGTCCAGGTCCTTGAGGTCTTTGACAATAAGTATTCTTGCTTTTGGACCTCCATTCAGCTTGATGTACATTTTACTGTTGGCGTTCCAAGTTTCTGAATTTTTTTCCTGCTTTCTCAAGTTGCTTGCTTTCTTGGCGATTTCAGCGTTACATTTTGTGAGGTGCTCATTCATGTACATATTTGTACCCTTCAGCTTCTTTCCCTGTTTCAGCAGTGCCATTTTAGATTTTCTGTTAACAAGTTTCATGAGGATGACCGGAGTGAGTTGTTGTTTCTTCCGTTCAGTGGAATGCATGTTTCAATGATATTAATGTATTTTTCAATTTCCTTTGATTGCAGAAAGTTGACCATTTGCTGTTCTGCTGAGGCAACATCCATTTCATCTGGTTCTCCTCCATTATTCACAGCTTTCACATAGGATCTTGGTTTAATTCGGTGCCCTGTCACGATGATATCATTCATTTGTTTATCCTGATTCATTTAATCTACGGTATTCCTCAGAATAGTGTTGTCTCGTTCTACTGCAATAACTTCGTCTTGGGGAATCTTCACTTCTTGACGCATTTCCTGAAAATCGCTTGTTAGTATTCTGAGTTTGCAATTTCTATATTTTCCTGTAGACTCCTCAGATCTTCATTGTATTCTGTTGTTGCTTTTCTCAGATCTTCATGGAGTTATTTTGTTACTCTTTCCAGGTCTGATTTGTGTTCCAATCTTACTCTTTCCATTTCTGCTTTGTGATCTTATCTTGCATTTTCTATGCCATCGACTATTTTTTGCTTCCCATCTTGTCCTGTATCCAACATCAAATCTTACTTCCCTTCGTGTCCTGTGTCCGGAGAATCGTTTGATTCATATGACACCGCAGGTTTCGGGATTTGGGTTTTTTCTTCTAGATTTTGACATTGTAGCAGGAGCTGTCATCAGTGCCTCTTGTATCAGCTCGCTAACGGCAGTTGCTTCTTCAGCGACTTGCGGCACTTTAAACGTGTTTATTTCAACAATTTCGTACCTTGCGCCATTCAGAGATCAACTTGAGGTGTCAGCCTCTCAACCTACAGTCGTGGTCAAAAGTTTACATTCACTTGTAAAGAACGTAATGTCATGGCTGTCTTGAGTTTCCAATAATTTCTACAACTTTTATCTTTTTGTGATAGAGGGTTTGGAGCACATACTTGTTTGTCACAAAAAACATTCATGAAGTTTGGTTCTTTTATGAATTTATTATGGGTCTACTAAAAATGTGACCAAATCTGTAGGGTCAAAAGTATACATACAGCAATGTTAATATTTGGTTACATGTCCTTTGGCAAGTTTCACTGCAATAAGGCATTTTTGGTAGCCATCCACAAGCTTCTGACAAGCTTCTGGTTGAATTTTTGACCACCCCTCTTGACAAAATTGGTGCAGTTCAGCTAAATTTGTTGGTTTTCTGACATGGATTTCTTTCTTCAGCATTGTCCACACGTTTAAGTCAGAACTTTGGGAAGGCCATTCTAAAACCTTAATTCTAGCCTGATTTAGCTATTCCTTTACCACTTTTGACGTGTGTTGTCCTGTTGAAACACCCAACTGCGCCCAAGACCCAACCTCCGGGCTGATGATTTTAGGTTGTCCTGAAGAATTTGGAGGTAATCCTCCTTTTTCATTGTCCCATTTACTCTCTGTAAAGCACCAGTTCCATTGGCAGCAAAACAGGCCCAGAGCACAATACTACCACCACCATGCTTGACGGTAGGTCTGGTGTTCCTGGGATTAAAGGCCTCACCTTATCGCCTCCACACATATTGCTGAGTATTGTGGCCAAACAGCTAAATTTTAATTTCATCTGACATCAAATGGACAAAGATAAGACCTCCTGGAGGAAAGTTCTGTGGTCATTAAGAAGACACAACAAAATGCACACGACGCAGCCCCAAAGCTGAAGACAATCTATCGACCATCGAAAAACAATATGTAAGCACGGACAACCGCATGCCGAAGAAGAAGGAGGAGGAACGGAAGGGCAAAGACCGCGGTCAATAACCTCTCCGGTACGCCGCTGTATGCAGTGTTACAGGCAGTGTCTTTTGTTAAATTTGTGAATGAGCGCTTGTGTAAATATTTACGGTTTCAATGTGTACACCTGCGGCATAAAACATAACATTCGGCCCAAAATGAGGTGAGTGTGGCATATATTTAGGTGCGCTCGATAGTCCAGAAATTACGGTAATTTGTTTTCTCCAGCCCAAAATCATTGTCTATAATTATACCAAGGCTGGTGACTGTGGGATGCAAAATTCTTGAGTGGCCCCAAGTCCAACAGGGGGTTATAGTGGCATAGTAACACATCCTCAGTTTTCCCCTCATTAAAATTTTAAACAATTTGAACTAACCAAGCCTTGACATCTTTGAAGACAAAACGCATCTGGCGAGTTCCAGCCTTCTTCCATCCTTTCTTAAACCCGCGCAACATCAGTCATCGATTTACAAGACCCTCAGACACACTTGTGTTGTATTGTTGAAGTTCTAAATTTCAAGGTTTGTGAATGCAACTTGCGCGCCTTAACTGTGATTGGTGCATGAGGAAGTTTTGTGTAGGCCTGGGCCAATAACAAATATTGCTGGACTATATATTGAACGACAAATTATTGCCTGTAAACGATATGATTGCCAACATTATTTTGAAACCAAATCAACCACCGATGTAATGATAATACATAATAATAATGCAAGTCTACCCTTTTAAATGCAATAAACTTGTATTTCTCATATATTTTAACATTGTAATTGCCATGTAAACTTTTAAATATCCAAGTTAAATAAAATGAACAATAAAATAAAATATAGTATACTTGATTAAAAATCACATTCACATACCACATAATCTGTTTCTGTTAAGGAGGGGCTGGAGGACCCTCAAATATACACAACCAAAACAATAAATACAATAGCTACAATGGTGTGTCCTCTTCCGTTTGGAAGCTTTGGTACCCACCCCTTCTCATACCATTACTTAAAACAAAGTCAGAAAAGTACTGTAAATTCACAATTACTCGCCTGCTGGTGGCATCGAATAGCGTAAAAAAAACAAAACAACTTGTCTCACCCATCTACAAGATTACATTAAATATGATTAGATTTCGTTTAAGTCAAAATTTTCGTTGACACTGGTTTCTGAGTGCTGAGGGGAGGGATGTGTGTGCGGATTCACACAGCGCTGACAGCCGAGGGACAGCAATGAGGGAAGATGACAGTGTATCCTGTCCCCTTTTTAGCAGATTTCTCCGTTACTGCCGATCATTTTGTAATTGTCACCTTTGCTCTATGACGTGTGGCCGAAACCTCACACTTTGCGCTTCATTCACCCAAACTCTAGTAACGCGCCACTTCACATTCTCAGTAATAGCAACAGCGTTGCAACGATTTAAACAGTAATTAATCGGATTACTGGTTACTGGAAAAATAACGTCAGTAGTAACGCCGTTATACTCTAACCCCGTTATACTCTAACACCGTTATTACCAACACTGGTCAACAAATCTTTTAACAGACACTGAGAAGGTTTTTTTTTGTGTGTTATGGCCCCATCGTTTGGACATGTTCATTCACTGCAAGTGCTGCGGGGTGAACGTCTACAGTATTTTTTTCTGTTTAGTGCTTTCATATGGAAGTACAAGTGCCGTGTCTAGTCGTCAATAGTGTTTTCATAGATTTTTCATTCATCATTCCAAGCAACATGTCATGATCCGTGGTCCGGATGTTTTGTTTAGTTATGTTCTGTCAGTTTTGAACTTCTTTAGTTCCCGTTTGCGATTCCTTGTTTGTTTTGTCACCATGGCGACTCATTGTGTTCACCCGTCTCTGATTAGTGCTCGCCCGCTCACCTGCTTCCCGAGCACTAATCAGAGGCATTAGTTAAGCTAGTCTTTGATAGTCAGTTAGCCTGGCTTCATTGTTTGCGTCACACCTATGCCACGTAAGTTTTGTTGATTCCATGTCCTAGTCTATGCTAAGTTTAGCTTCATGTGTTTTAGGCACGCTTTCCTTTTTTGTTGTTTGCCTGCTTTTTGGTAGTTTGGTGATTTATGTTCAATAAATCGAATCCTACCTTTACGTTTTCGTCCGGAGCCGTCCTTTGCATCTTGGGAGAACAACCGCGCAGTAAGCTGCGTAAACCCACACGTGACAGAATGAAGCCAGCTATCCGTTCTTCCGCAAGGGGCCACGAGGTGATGGAGACGCGCCGGCAAAGAAGGAAGCCAGCCAGAAAGGCTTCGCCTCGCTCTCAGGACGCATCGCTCCTCCAAACTCCTCCTCCGGACAGCAGCACGCCTCAAGCAGCCAACTCTTTCCCTCAGTTGTTTGGTAATCCCGTGTCTCATTTTGCCAAACAATTTTTAGATTGGGCTGCAAGCCAAATTAACTCTGGCAACAACTTCACTCCATCCACTTTGAATGACGTCACTCCGCCCACTTACGAGGACGTCACTGAAACGGCGCGCGGCGATGACATCATTCCGCCGGCGTCTTCAAGGGAAGTCACGGATCAGAATTTTCTTTTTTTGCTTTCTGTCTCCCTTTGTCAGCCACCTCCTAAAGACTTTATTCCAAGAATAAAATACCATCAGGACATTTTTTCAAAAGTTAGATATAGTCAATCCCAGTCACATGATTTTCGGACTCCGCCCCTAAGGACTCTAGCCCCGCCCACGACACAGACTTTTTCCTCCTGTCCTCCCATACAATCTCAGGTGTGGGGGGGAACGAGACTTTCTGGACAATTTAGAGGGGAGGATTCTGCCCCCCTCCTGACCTCCCTCCACCCAACCCGAAAAACGATTCCAGACCGCGAGGAGCGCGTCTGGTATCCCCCCCTTGAGGGGTGGGCTAGGGCCGGGAGCTGTGCTGATGGGGTGGCTCAGCTGCGCCCAGCCAGGCAGCAACCTCCGGCCCGTCCACCACCACCAGTCCGTCGGCATGCCAAGCCGCAACCTCCGGCCCGGCCACCACCATCGGTCTTTCGGCCTGCCAAGCCGCAACCCCCAGCTAGGCTAGCACCTGCACCACCACGCCAAGCTCCAGTTCCTGCACCACGCCTAGCACCTGTCGCTTCACCACGCCTGGCACCTGTCGCTGCACCCACGCCTAGCACCTGTCGCTGCACCCACGCCTAGCACCTGTCGCTGCACCACGACTAGCACCTGTCGCTGCACCCACGCCTGACTCGTCTGCTGCTACCACGCCTGACTCTTCTGCTGCTACCACGCCTGACTCTTCTGCTGCTTCCAAGCCTGCCTCGTCCGCTGCTTCCAAGCCTGCCACAACACCGACGCGCCCACCTCCTCGTCGACCACGGATGTGGCCGCTCCCTGGTCGTCCGCCTCGCCAAGTGCACCCACATCCCCGTCGGCCATTTTGTTGATTCCATGTCCTAGTCTATGCAAAGTTTAGCTTCATGTGTTTTAGGCACGCTTTCCTTTTTTGTTGTTTGCCTGCTTTTTGGTAGTTTGGTGATTTATGTTCAATAAATCGAATCCTACCTTTACACCTTCGTCCGGAGCCGTCCATTGCATCTTGGGAGAACAACCGCGCAGTAAGCTGCGTAAACCCACACGTGACACAACATTTGTGAGTTATACATCCATCCATCCATTTTCTACCGCTTTTCCCTTTTTGGGGTCATACAATATAACTAAAACTATTCATACTAACTAAACTGTCCCATGTGTGAGGTCTTTACGAGTGTATTCATGCATATTTGTACGTACTATCATAAAGTAATTAAGCTAGCGTCGTTAGCATTAGCTAATATGCGAACACATTTACGAGTGTCTGTGTTAGCAAACCTCTCTTTTGTTTGATTAGCCATTTAACTGTCGCGTGACAGGCACCGTTTGGAAACAATTAAGGTATGTAAATAAACATTTACAAAATCTTTCTGTGTAAATAACTCCTTTCACAACGTATATATTTGCGGCTTATAGTCTGGTGTGGCAAATATATCGAAGTATTATTTTCTTCTAAAATTTAGTGGGTGCGACTTCTCTAGCGGTGGGCTCCATAGTCTGGGAAATATGGTAATTGTTTTTTTTTTTGTTTGTTTTTTAACGTTATGTTACTTTGTCCAACTGTTTTTGAGGACTTGATGACACCTGTATTCCATCTTTTTTCGTCTGCGCTTTGATTGATTGATTGAGACTTTTATTAGTAGATTGCACAATACAGTGCATATTCCGTACAATTGACCACTAAATGGTAACACCCGAATACGTTTTTCAACTTGCTTAAGTCGGGGTCCACGTTAATCAATTCCTGGCGCTCTGACTTTAGACACGATTTTATACACGTGTGACATCATTGAGCAACAGCTTTCATTTGGCTTTATGACTCATGCCTTACAGAGGCGCTAAACTGTGCAGTACATTGGTAAAGATTGTGATGGAAGTGTTCGTTAGTTGCTCCGTGTCTAAAGAAGTGTCAGTGCTCATTTTAGCCTGCACTGAAGAAGTGAACAGAGGGGAGAAACAATCAGCGGTGTCAGGCTTGATAAAACAGCCAAAGCACAAGGGAACAAGCAGTGTAACATTGTAATTCCAAGGGGTCATATTAAGCTTCAGTCAAAATTCCACTTAAAATTGGCTATACCCAAACAAGTCCGTGTTAAATTATGCTAAAACACCACAAACACCTCCACAATTGTACAGAGATCAATCAATTAATCAATCAATATCCTTTTTTTAACCAGGTAAAAACTCATTGAGATTAAAAATCTATTTTTCAAGAGTGACCTGGCCAAGAGGGCAGCAAAACAAAGTTACAGAAATACATATGAAAACAGAAAACAGCAGCAGTCACACACAATTAAAAATAAATTACTTACATATATTAACATTTAAACAATGTATAAAATCTGTCAGTAAAAACGTCAAAACTATTGCAATGCACAATAGAAACAGTTTCTCGATCCTTTAAAATGGCCAGAAATTTCCCAAAAGTGATCAGCTCAGGTAATCTCAGATCCTTCTGTAAATTATTCAGTGACCAGCAGCATATCTGAAAGCTTTTTTTCCAAGGTTTGTGTTGGCTCTAGTAGGGCTGGGCGATATATCAAGTTTGTAAGATATATCGATATATTTTTGAACAATATATGAATTCAAAAATATCGTAATATCGATATAATTTATTTCACGTTAAAATGACCAAACACAGCTTATTTGTTGTGTTCCTTGATTCTCCCCGGCTTCCCACTCGCTACTAAAGCCCTCTCCTTCCTCCTTCCAAGACGTGCAAGCTCGTATAAGAACATCCATGATTGGTTGGTTGTTTACTATGATGAGTCACGATTGGTTGAGATTAGGGCAAAACATTAGGGACAGGCCAATCAGAGGCAAGATAGGGCAGGTCATTGAACCATCCCAAATGACGACGAGAGAGAAGGAAATATTCAAGCGAGCGATTTATATATTAAAAGAACTAGTGGAAGATGGCAGAGAGATTATTTTCTTTAGATTTTTCTTTTAGTGATGCAGACAACGTCCAGGAAACCCACAATGCGTCTACTTGGCCACATTTGAACAAATGTATGCCTATAGATCAGGGCTGGGCGATATATCAATATACTCGATATATCGCGGGTTTGTCTCTGCAATATAGAAAATTACTATATCGTGATATTCGAGTATACGTTCTCACGCAGTTGCTTTTAGCTGCGGGGCATTAAACTGCATGTGTTTCTCACTCTTTCCTGTCTTTCCTTCTCACAGAGACTTTAAAACAAGCGCACCTTCTTACATACGTCACATGCTCCCGCGGAGCGAGAGGTAGCGACATGGTTAGCTGTGATGCTAACAGCTAACGGTGTGGTTTGAATGGTAATACGAGAGAAAGAAGATGCAAATCTGGTAACAAATGGAGGAATAATTAATTCCCAAGAAAAACAGCACGGGGTCCATCGTCTGACGGTGGTTTGGCTTCAAGCGGGAATATGTCTTTACATCATGTCAACATCTCCGTTCGGTGCCACACCAACTAAATGCCGAAGCAACTATTTCCACATCAACACCGTAGGACATATAGTATTTCATATGCAGCTCATTTTTATGTGACACTTATTGAAATATCTTGTGTGTCATCATGCACAAAAGTACACTTATAGCTTGTTTTAAAATGTCTCTGACAATCTTGCACTTTCTGTTTTGGAAATGACGAGTCTTTGTGCCACTGCTTAATAACTGTTTAATAAATACAGTTTTGCTAAATTGACTTAGTTGTGATTTCCCTCTCTGCATGAAAGATTAAAATGAGCATATATTAATGCAGTATGAACAAGAATGTTTTAATGAAGACACATAGAATCATCATACTGCTGTGATTATATGCATCAAGTGTTCATTTAAGGCTAAGGCAAAATATCGAGATATATATCGTGTATCGCGATATGGCCTAAAAATATCGAGATATTAAAAAAAGGCCATATCGCCCAGCCCTAGTATGGATAAAACATTCATTCATTTGAGTTGTTTACCATGTAAGCCCAAATCAAGTTGCCAAGCTGGACATATTTCGCATGAGAAATACTGCTAAAAAATGTATGTTGAAGTGAGGAAGATCATAGCTGCACAATTAAGTAAAGTCACTTACTTGGCGATGACCAGAACTGTACGTGTGTGACAGTCCATTACATCGTCAACTGGGAATTAAAAAGTGCCTGCTGTTAATCTGAGTTTGAAACATTTTGTATTATTTGCTCAGCTATGTTATTTATTGTACGTAGAAAGAATATTTGTAAAAAAAAATTATGTTATGTAATTCTGTGCTACTTAAACTGTTTATTTTCTGTGCTGTTAATACCCATCTTGACTAACTGGCTAATAAAAGTGCCACTGAATGTTTACAGTACAGTTGTCATTCACTTCATTTTCAGTGAATCTCGCTCAAAAATGAATATCTTTATATGTATACTTTCACCTGAAAATATATCGAGATATATATTGAATATCGAGTTTAAGTAAAAATGTATCCAGATATCTCTCTTCCACTCCGGCGTTGCCACCAGTGAGAGGCGACGGGCTGGGGTGGCAATTCTTGTTGCCCCCCGGCTCAAACCCTGCACGTTAAACCCGGTGGACGAGAGGGTAGCTTCCCTCCACCTTCGGGTGGGGGGACGGGTCCTGACTGTTGTTTGCGCAGCTCAGAGTACCCAACATTTTTGGATACACTCGAGGGAGTACTGGAGAGTGCTCCCCTGGGTGATTCCCTCATTCTACTGGGGAACTTCAACGCTCATATTGTCAACGACAGTGATACCTGGAGAGGCGTGATTGGAAAGAATGGCCGCCTGGATCTGAACCCGAGTGGTGTTTTGTTATTGGACTTTTGTGCTCGTCACAGATTGTCCATAGCAAACACCATGGTCAAACATAAGTGTGTCCTTATGTGCATTTGGCACCGGGACATCCTAGGCCGCAGTTCCATGATCGACATTGTAGTTGTGTCATCGGATTTGCGGTCTCATGTTTTGGACATTCGGGTGAAGAGAGGGGCGGAGCTTTCTACCGATCACCACCCGATGGTGAGTTTGCAAAGATGGTGGGGGAGGCCCAAACACATTGTGAGGGTCTGCTGGGAACGCCTAGCAGAGTCTCCTGTCAGAGAGTTTCAATTCCCGCCTCCGGAAGAACTTTGAACATATCACGAGGGAGGCGCTGGACATTGAGTCCGAGTGGACCATGTTCCGTACCTCTATTGTCGAGGCGGTCGATTGGAGCTGTGGCCGCAAAGTGGTTGGTGCCTGTTGTGGCGGTAATCCTAGAACCCGCTGGTGGACACCAGGGTGAGGGATACCGTCAAGCTAAATAAAGAGTCCTATCGGGTTCTTTTGGCTCATAGGATTCCGGAGGCAGCAGACAGGTACCGACAGGTCAAGCGGTGTGCGGCTTCAGCAGTCGCCGAGGCAAAAACTCGGACATGGGAGGAGTTCGGGGAAGCCATGGAGAACGACTTCCAGACGGCTTCGAAGCGATTCTGGATCACCATCTGCCGCCTCAGGAAGGGGAAGCAGTGCACTGTCAACAGCGTGTATGGTGGGGATGGTGTTCTGCTGACCTCGACTGCGGATGCTGTGGATCAGTGGAGGGAATACTTCGAAGACCTCCTCAATCCTACCAACACGTCTTCCTATGAGGAAGCAGTGCCTGGGGAATCTGTGGTGGGCTCTCCTATTTCTGGGGCTGAGGTTGCCGAGGTTGTTAAAAAGCTCCTCGGTGGCAAGGCCCCGGGGGTGGATGCTGTGGGGCTGTCTTGGTTGACAATACTCTGCAACATCGCGTGGACATCGGGGGCGGTACATCTGGATTGGCAGACCGGGGTGGTGGTTCCTCTCTTTAAGAAGGGGAACCAAAGGGTGTGTTCCAACTATCGTGGGATCACACTCCTCAGCCTTCCCGGTATGGTCTATTCAGGTGTACTGAAGAGGAGGCTACGCCGGATAGTCGAACCTCGGATTCAGGAGGAACAGTGTGGACTGTGGACCAGCTCTATACTCTCGGCAGGGTCCTTGAGGGTGCATGGGAGTTTGCCCAACCAGTCTACATGTGATTTGTGGATTTGTAGAAGGCATTCGACCGTGGGGAAGTCCTGTGGGGAGTGCTCAGAGACTATGGGGTATCGGACTGTCTGATTGTGGCGGTTCGCTCCCTGTATGATCAGTGTCAGAGCTTGGTCCGCATTGCCGGCAGTAAGTCGGACCCGTTTCCAGTGAGGCTTGGACTCCGCCAAGGCTGTCCTTTGTCACCGATTCTGTTCATAACTTTTATAGACAGAATTTCTCGGCGCAGTCAGGGCGTTGAGGGTATCTAGTTTGGTGGCTGCAGGATTAGGTCTCTGCTTTTTGCAGATGATGTGGTCCTAATGGCTTCATCTGGCCAAGATCTTCAGCTCTCACTGGATCGGTTCACAACCGAGTGTGAAGCGACTGGGATGGGAATCAGCACCTCCAAGTCCGAGTCCATGGTTCCCGCCCGGAAAAGGGTGGAGTGCCAACTTGGGGAGATCTTTCCCCAAGTAGAGGAGTTCAAGTACCTCTTGTCTTGTTCACGAGTGAGGGAAGAGTAGATTGTGAGATCGACAGGCGGATTAGTGCGGCTTTTTCAGTAATCCGGACGCTTTGTCGATCCGTTGTGGTGAAGAAGGAGCTGAGCTGGAAGGCAAAACTCTCAATTTACTGGTCGATCTACGTTCTCATCCTCACCTATGGTCATGAGCTTTGGGTTATGACCGAAAGGACAAGATCATGGATACAAGCGGCCGAAATGAGTTTCCTCCGCCGGGTGGCAGGGCTCTCCCATAGAGATAGGGTGAGAAGCTCTGTCATCCGGGAAGAGCTCAAAGTAAAGCCGATGCTCCTCCACATCGAGAGGAGCCAGATAAGGTGGTTCGGACATCTGGTCAGGATGCCACCCGAACGGCTCCCTAGGGAGGTGTTTCAGGCTCTTCCGACCGGTAGGAGGCCACGGGGAAGACCCAGGACACGTTGGGAAGACTATCTCTCCCGGCTGGCCTGGGAACGCCTCGGGATCCCCCGGGAGGAGCTGGACCAAGTGGCTAGGGAGAGGGAAGTCTGGGCTTCCCTGCTTAGGCTGCTGCCCCCGCGATCTGACCTCAGATAAGCGGAATACGATGGATGGATGGATATATCCAGATATACTTTTTTGTCCATATTGTCCAGCCCTAGGCTGTAGGAACACACATTCTAAGTATGTCCTGCGACCTTAAGTTGTAGCGACTAGACTCTCTAGACATAAAATAACACAAATCAGGGGGAACCAGACCAAGAACTGGTTTATATATAAAACAGAACCTTCGATAAAATCTCCATACTGATAAAGATGGACAATTTGCCTTTGCATATAAGTGCAATGATGGACAAGATTGCCACAACCAGTAATAAAACGTAAGGCACTGTGATATACAGTATCCATTTTTGCACCAGTCGGGTGCATTCATAAAAAGCAAGTCTCCATAATCTAGCAAAGACATAGAAGTGGTCAGAATCAAGCGTTTCTTAATTTGGAGGGAAAAACAGGATTTGTTTCTAAAGAAAATCCCAATTTAATTTTAAATTTAGCCACACGTTTTTAAATGTGAGATTTAAAGGAAAAGTTCCCAATTCCTAAGTACTTAAATGTGACCATTTCAAGTTCAACCTCATGAGCAGTTAATATTTTGGGGGGGCTCAATGGCAGTTGTTTGAAAATAACACCACCTTAGGTTTGTGTGCATTTAGCATTAGTCTCAGCTGAGTCAGCTGGGATTAAACAATATCAAAAGCTGATTGAAGGAGCTCAAAGTTTCACACAACAGCGAGGGATGAACAATATATGACCGCGTCATCTGCATAAAAATGAAATGTAGCAGCCGACACATTATCACAGAGATTATTTACATAAATGGAAAACAACAAAGGACCCAATATGGAACCCTGCAGTACACCATTCATTACAGGGAGGAAAGACGAAGAGGACCCAGCAAATTGGACGCATTGGGTTCTATTGGAAATCACTTTACAGCATGCTGAGATAGACCAAACCTCTGCAGTCTGTCTGTCAGAATGATATGGTCGACCGTATCAAATGCTTTTGACAGGTCAATAAATAGAGCTGCACAATGTTTTTTTTGCAGTCCAATGCTTCAATAATGTCATTTACAAATTTTATAGCAGCGGTTGTGATGCTATGTCTCTTTCTAAAACCTGATGTTCAGAAAGCAGACAATTCATGTCTAAGAATTCTTTCAGTTATTCACTAACAAACTTTTCAAGAACTTCAGCTATGACGCATAACTTAGAGAGGGTTCTATAGTTATTAATAGCTGTGGGATCTCCTCCTTTCAATAAGGGTAAAACATAGGCTAATTCACAAATGTTAGAAATCTCATTACTGGTAATAGTTTCTGCAAAAAATCATCGATAAGGGCTCAAGTTTGTCTGGACCTGTAGATTTACCAGGATCCACTTGTTTTAAGGTTCTCTTGACCTCAAACACATCCAGAGGAGTAAAACTAAATGTATTAGGTTTGGATCGACTTAACCCCACTGAAAAGAGCATTATCTGGGTAAAATTGTGCCATTGCAAATAGTTATCCAATTCATACCTATTTATTTATTGCATTAATTTCTTGTCAGCTACTCAGACATTGTAAACTACTTAGTCTTTTCTCCAAGTTTATACTGCAAATGACATTAAAAGCTATAAATGTTGTCTGCTAACAGTCAGTGTGTGGATGAGTGAGGAAAAGAAAGAAGATATGTTAACGTCATCTTTCCGTGCTATAGTAATAACTAGTCCTTGTTCTTTAGCAGTATATTTGCAAACAATTCAATAAAAGCAGGTAAAAATGTATTCAACATGAAATACATGCTAGATACAAAATGACTTGTTGAAATGAAAATGTTATCCGCATTCCTATCCAAATTTTGTTTAGGCTTTCAACCCATAATCACTTTTTTTCGTTTTAGACAGTGTGCTCACTGTTTTTCACAACTTCAGGCAGATGGTAATATTGTAGATGTTTTTCTTTGTTTGGTCAATCCTGACAGCTGAAAACACTACAGAAGTTAATAATTCAGCATTAACCGAGATGCTAACAGTCCCTTTCACAGACAATATATTGTTGGGCTTTCCTCCACCATGGCAAACTTTATTTTTGCCACGTAAATATACTTGATATGAAGCACCTTCTGTGAGAAAACTTTGGAACGTGAAGGCATTGGAATTTGGCAAATGGTTTTTGGCAATAGTTTTTTTCCAAACAAATACTGTATTTTCCAGACTATAAGTCGCTACTTTTTTTCCCAAGCTTTAAGCCCTGCGGTTTGTACAGAGGTACGGCTAATCTATGGATTTTTCTTCGCTAACTGCTAAATTATGTAATAGATGTAATAGAAAATCAAACAATGTACTAAAACAGTGGCTGTTAAACTTTTTTCAACAAGTGTAAATGTGTGTTAGTCATGTATGATGTCTTTTTGTTATTTTTTTTTTGTGTGATGTGTAATGTCTAGTGTTTAAATGTACGGCAGTGACAATTAATTTCCCCAAGGGGACCAATAAATCTAAATCTAATCTAATCTAAATCTACCACCTCAGAAAAAACTTGGCTCTCCAAGTACCATTATAATGACTAACAATAAAATATAGTAGCAAGTAGGCTTAAGTATTCATTAAAAACAAGGCAGAGGTCTTATTTACCAAGTATATTTAATATTTTTGGCCACAGTAACATTACACACAGTTTGAACAGTAACGCTGTGTTTAAATATAGGAAAATAAAACATTGTACTTTAATCAAGTGATTATTTGGCGTACCACTAGATGGAACCTGTGTACCACCAGTAGTGTGATCCTAAAATGACCCTCTTTGGTCACTAATTTTGGTCACGTCGCTCCATGGACATTCAGTAGGAAGGGGATTTGGCCCCATTTGTCGCGGTTTACCTGACATGTGTAACGTGACAAATTGGGTTGTTGCATTATCTATATCTATAGAATATTCTATTGTATTCTATTCTATTCTATTCTATCCACTTTAGCTGCCAGATGGCAGTAGAGTGTTGAAGAGCTTAAAATGTGTTTAGTTGCAAATTCCAACTTTCACTACAGTGTCAGTTGCTATGCAAAGTGTCATTTTCCATAATTTTCAGCAGACTGCATTGTAAAATAATTACAAAGCTGGATGTGGACAGAACGTCTGAGAATGCGGCCTTCGTATTTACTTGTATGATAACTCTATTTGTCAATATAATTATACATGTTGGGTTTTTTGGCAGAGGTATCATTTATATCATTTTAATGTCTTTCCATTTTTGTCGTGTTATGTGATTGAATCTTGTAACAGGATACTCACCGTGCTCCTTTAATGAGCCCTCAGTCCTTGCTGTGGGCAGAGGCTTGGCCATTGCAGTAGCGAAACAAGCAAAACGGAACCGGTAAGATGGCGTAAAGAAGAAAAAAAACTGGATTTCCCGGCAAAATATTGACGTTTTGAAAAAGATGCAGAAGAGATATCGCTTCTACAAGTGACTAACAACACAAGAAAGAGAAAGTGAAGAGGGCGGCCGCATCCGCGTAAAAAAAACAAAAAAAAACGTGAGAGGTTTTTGTATACAGTAGGGGCGCTAAACAGTATGAGCAATCTATAAAATAGTGTGTACTATTAGTGGACGTGTGATTTATTAACACTGCATGTGCAATTGAAAAGTGGTGCAGACCGCCTTATTTAAATGAGGATTTTGCATTAACTTTACAGGGCATCACCACAGAGACACTCAGTTACTGTCTTGTTATCATGCACCTCCCTGCAATTGTTTTGCTAGGTTTTTAAACATTTAAGAGACATTTATTACTTTTTATTAGCATTTTAAAAGCAGTCGTGCTGTGCATCTACAGTGACACTGCTTTTTTTTGTTTTTGTTTTACATATTATGATGCATGAAAGAGAGGCTGCACATTACACTGCTCAATACGCTAAAATGCATATGTCAAGAATTGTTTTCGTAAAATAAATATTTTAAATATACACTGCATTTTCCGGAATATAGAGGCACTATTATATAATAAGCCGAACCAACTAAATTTTAGGGAAAAATATTTTCTATGTATTAGTCGCACTGTACTATAAGGCGTTGGTATATACGTTGTTAAATGATTTATTTACACAGAAAGATTTTGTAAATGTTTATTTACATACTTTAATTGTTACCAGGCGTCGTCTGTAGCACAGCAGTAAAACGGCTGCTCAAACAAAACAGACATCATCGCCATGGACCCACTAGCTGCGGAAGCTAGTTCTCCAATCAGCTAAATAGACTCAATATTTCCACGGTGGTATTTTGATGAATTAACTGAGGAATTTGTGAAACTGGAGATTTAAAAACAGAATGCCATTGTAAAGTAATGTTACTCACACAGACACTTGTAAAAATGTTAGCATATTAGCTAATGCTAATACGATAGCACGGACAAATATGCATGAAAACACTCCTACAGACACAAGGGACAGTTTAGTAAGAATTGTTTTAGTTACACTGTAAAACTTAACAAATGTTGCTTGGAATAATGAATGAAGAATCCATACGAGTAGTAACGCTATGGACGTTTAGAAAACAGAGCGACAATTCTACAGCAGAAATTCACATTCACCCAGCAGCACCTGCAGTGAGCGAACTCATTCTAAAGATGGCGCCATGGCACAAACAATAACACACCATTTAAGAGTCTTTGCATGTCAGCATAAAAAAAATCCATAAATTAAGCGCACCGTTTTATAAGCCACAGGATGCAAAGTGTAGGAAAAGAGTAGCGACTTATAGTCTGGAATTTACAGTAGATTTTAGTCCTATAGCAGCTACAAAATAATACAATTATGTTGCTGATAGACGATATGTCTAATATTTTTTTATTTCTGACCATCCAAAATGTTGACACACACACGTAGGACGGAGGATTCTCGTCTGTCCGTCTGTCTGTGCAGCGTTAGCACTGATCCTGCAGCCCTGTGTGGAACTGTCAATTTGCACGTCCTTCTGACACGCGCTGATGAGTGTTGATAAATCACATAGCGCGTGCTAAATAATTATATTTACATTTTCTTATCCCGGTATTGTGGGTATTTTAATGATCAGCATATATTCTGCATATTCCGCCAAATGGATTGCACGCCTTATTCTGTTCACTTAACGGAAACAATCCACTTTGCACACGTTCAGTAGATAAGCTTTGTGTGTGCTATCAGGTTTGCAAGTGGTTTAAGTATACGCACACCTTCAGTAAAACAGGCCCGAGGTGGCCAAAATGATAATGAGAACTTGACACAGATGATACTGCACTGTTTGTAAAAAAAATCAAATCAAACAAATCTACAAAACATATTTGATACTGAAACAATAAAGCAAAAATATATAGAATTAAAACTTCCAAGACCAATCATATTACAAGGAAAAAAAAAATACTCACATGTTGAAAATATTAAATCAATCATCAATCAATCTAATTTTATTTATAGAGCCCTTAATCACAAATGTTGCAAAGGGCTACAGAAACTCACACTGACATCCCCTGATCGAAACCCACATCTGGGCAAGGAGAATCTCAAAAAATCCCAGATCGGGAAAATGAAGAAACCTTGAGAAGGGACCATAAATGTAGGGACTCCCTAAGAGGGTGACCGGCTGCAATGGATGTCGAGTGGGTACAGTATTGAATTGTTAAATGTATATTGTTAAATTATTGTTGAACAATTAATTGTTAAATTAATGGATAAAGTGGGAGTTCAGTTCATTGGGAAATCAACAGGAGGGAGGGCATCTTCTTCCAGGCTCAACCCGTCAGCTACGGAGAGATGTTGATAGCTGTGCGTGGCAGAGTGGTCCAAAGATTGGTCCATTTTGGGTCTCAATTTGGGTCAGCTAAAACCTCCTCCAGACTGGTACCCCTCCAGAAATTAACCCTGGCCACCTGCTACCCTTAGAGCAGAAAAGCTACAGATCAACTGGTCAAAAAAGGGGTTCATTTAAAGGTTAGAGCAGTGGTTCTCAAACTATTTTCACGAAGTAACACCTCAGAAAACACTTGGCTCTCCAAGTACCACCGTACTGACCAACATTCAAATACAGTAGCTAAGGCTGCAGCTAACGATTATTTTTCTATCGATTAATCTATAGATTATTTTTTTGATTAATCGGTTAATCTATAGATTATTTTTTTCGATTAATCTATAGATTATTTTTCCTTTTACCGATTATTTTTTTTAATTTAAAATGAAGATGAAAAAATAAATGTAGGCCGTTTTTTTCAAAAGGCATGGCTTTTATTTACAAAAAAAAGTATGGCCACTCAGTCAACATTGACAACAACATGACAAAATATTCTGTAACAATGTTGTGGTAAATTTTAAATGTGCTCTATAAATAAAGTTGATTTGATTTGATTTGATAAACATTTAAAACTTTTAACATTTAACAAAATTAAAAGTAGCTTATTTGCTTTTTCATGTGCAAATATAAAATAAACATACAGTGCAAATCTTAATATTCTGCAATAGTATAAGCATTTCAAAAGTATAAGTATTGCTTATTTTGCTTTAAAATGTGCAAAAATAAAGATAAACATCGAATACAAAAAAGTGCGTATTTCCTTGAATTGGCGCCGGGTATATAGTATTTGCATGCCTCAAATTACTGCCGGGTCAAACTTGTTTCGCAAAATAATTAGCGCATGCTTGGCCTTACCGCCGGCTCAGGATTAACGCCGGATCAAACTCGTTTCACAAAATATTAATTTTATTAGCGCATGTCTGGAATTTTCGCCGGGACAAACTCGTTTCGCAAAGTTATTAGCTTATGTCTAGAACTTTCGCCGGGTCAAACTCGTCACGTCATGAGTGACACTTCACCTGTCATCATTTTCAAAATGGAGGAGGCTGATTTCAATAATTTGAAATCGCATAAAGGGAAGAAGATTAAGAGCTATTCAGTAGGATTTAAGGTCCAAGCTATTGAATATGCTAAAAAGAACAGTAAGCAGCTATGTTTTATCAATATACTGTAGCTGCGTGTGTCAAATATGAGTCATTAAATGACTCCCGCCTCCTGGTGGTAGTGGGCGCTAGTGATCCTTCTTGCGACTACCGGTACTGCAGAAGAAGACAACAAGCCACAAGAGTGAGCAGCGATCGTTTGCTTGCACTTTTAACATGGAGGATTACATATCTAAAATAAAACAGTTTTCTAAACTGGACTTTTAATTGAAGCAGGAGGTAATACTTAAAGGAATATCTCCATCGAGACAGAGAGACTTTTAAAACTGAAGAAAGATAAGGAAGACTTCTATAAACAAGTTATCGATGCTTTTGATCAGAAGCAGCTGCGCATGGACTCATAAGTAAAGGTAAGACCATAATAATGTTTTTTTTTTATTAAATGTGCTTTTCATGATGGTATCCTTACATCACTCAAATTTATAAGCGCAGGCCTAAATTTACCCCACGCCTTTTGGTAAGCGCAGGAGTGAGAAGAGGTTTTAAATTAATTAGCGCCCCGGCGGCTATTCAAGGAAATACGGTATGCGACGCGTCAACGCACAAAAACGGCGTCGACGTATTTACGTAATCGATGACGTCGACTATCGACGCGTCGTTTCAGCCTTAGTTGGTAGTGGACCTGGCGCAGCAGTCATGGGTCATCAACGTGAACAGCAGCGGACTCAGGACGCAGCCCTGGGGGTAGCCGGTGCTCAGGGAGATGGCACTGGAGGTGTTGTTGCCCACTCTCACAGATTGGGGTCTGTCTGTGAGGAAGTCAATATAATATTATATAAAATATTTTATAAAGCCCTTAAAATAACATTCAACCAACTCCATTAAGGCTTTATAAATATGCTTTAAGTATATATGTAATGTGGGAACAGGCACGTTTATAATAACATTTAATATTTACTTATTTTGCTAATTTTAAATGTACGCGGCGCATTATTTCCAAAACGCATCACTATGTTTGCTTTTTTTTTTTGCAACTACATTACTGATTACTACTCACTGCAGACTTTATGACAGGGCTATTCAACTACATAAAGAAGAGGGCCGCAGTTTCAAGAGCCCAAGGGCTCAGTGGCCGGATATCAAAAGGTGGATGTTTCGTCAAAACGTGCCTTCGCAGGTTATGTTTCTTTGAGACTATGTTTACTTAATTACAAAGTAAACACATCGGCTTTCACACCGTACAGTCAATAAATGTATTATTCTGCCTTTCCTATTCCTTTCCAACAGAAGCGCTAGAAGTTTCTTTGAGAATTGATTTTCTTTCTTTTGCTTTCTTTTCCTTCCTCAGTTGTATTTCTTTACACTTCTTCCTTCATTTAGGTTTGTAAGACTGAAAATATAAACATAAAATAAACATACAAAATTATAACGCCCATCTTGTATTTTACATGAATAAAATATAAGGTTTAGTGTTAATATATTCACACAATAAACTACAAATGTTTACATATATAGGAATTAGACAACATTGCACACACTGTATATGACGTATCACAGTTAAAGGGGAACATTATCACCAGACCTATGTAAGCGTCAATATATACTTTGATGTTGCAGAAAAAAGACCATATCTTTTTTTAACCGATTTCCGAACTCTAAATGGGTGAATTTTGGTGAATTAAACGCCTTTCTATTATTCGCTCTCGGAGCAATGACGTCACAATGTGACGTCACATCGGGAAGCAATCCGCCATTTTCTCAAACACATTACAAACACCGAGTCAAATCAGCTCTGTTATTTTCCGTTTTTTCGACTGTTTTCCGTACCTTGGAGACATCATGCCTCGTCGGTGTGTTGTCGGAGGGTGTAACAACATTCAAGTTGCACCAGTGGCCCAAAGATGCGAAAGTGGCAAGAAATTGGACGTTTGTTCCGCATACTTTACCGACGAAAGCTATGCTACGACAGAGATGGCAATAATGTGTGGATATCCTGCGACACTCAAAGCAGATGCATTTCCAACTGGACTGGACAGATCAGCTTTCAGGAAAAGAGAGCGGATGAGGGTATGTCTACAGAATATATTAATTGATGAAAACTGGGCTGTCTGCACTCTCAAAGTGCATGTTGTTGCCAAATGTATTTCATATGCTGTAAACTTAGTTCATATTTGTTAGTTTCCTTTAATGCCAAACAAACACATACCAATCGTTGGTTAGAAGGCGATCGCCGAATTCGTCCTCGCTTTCTCCCGTGTCGCTGGCTGTCGTGTCGTTTTCGTCGGTTTCGCTTGCATACGGTTCAAACCGATATGGCTCAATAGCTTCAGTTTCTTCTTCAATTTCATTTTCGCTACCTGTCTCCACACTACAACCATCCGTTTCAATACATGCGTAATCTGTTGAATCGCTTAAGCCGCTGAAATCCGAGTCTGAATCCGAGCTAATGTCGCTATACCTTGCTGTTCTTTCCGCCATGTTTGTTTGTATTGGCACCACTGTGTGACGTCACAGGAAAATGGACGGGTGTATATAACGATGGTTAAAATCAGGCACTTTGAGGCTTTTTTTAGGGATATTGCATTATGGGTAAAATTTTGAAAAAAACTTCGAAAAATAAAATAAGCCACTGGGAACTGATTTTTAATGGTATTAACCCTTCTGAAATTGTGATAATGTTCCCCTTTAAACCTAAGGTATATAGCGTTGTAACCCTTTACAGGGGAAATTTAGCACTACATGTATTAAACAAGTTTGATCGGCAAAATTACTCTCAGACCAAAAAAAACACAACCAGGAAGACAAAAGACCTCTCGAAGCCGGCAATTTCAATAAAAAACAAACAAAATATCAAAATGCACAATATCTTCACACAAAGATTTTACCAAGTTTCGTGATGAAGCTTACACGCTGGGATTTCTACCATTGTTGGTGCTTGTCTGGATCAATGTGTCTGTCGCTGATATGGTCCGCCAGAAAGCAATGACTCAAGCACTTGCACGAGGCAAGACTTGTTCACTTTGTTGTCCAGTCGTTATTAAAAGGACGATTTTTGCAATTTCTTTTTTATATTTTTTTCAGGGTTGAATGAGTAGTCTTCTTCTACTCACCCCACTGCTGCTTCATTGTGACACATACGCCTCGCTGTTGCCTCCTCTGGGTGGCACTAGTTTTAATGGTTTCATCAAGCCTATTTGTGTGGTGTTCGGCGTGCCAAATGAAAAGCTTTGGCGGCCGGATGTTGCCAGTTGAACAGGCCTGCTTTATGAGAGCCAACAAACATAGTAAATCAATCACTTACTGCACAAGGTCTGCTGTCATTAGGATGCAGACTGCTAGGATGTTCATATATACCCAATTAAATGAAAAATTACTCAGAATCCTTGCGAAGAAAATGGGGGTTAAACTAGGGCTGGGCGATATATTGATGTACGCGATATATCGCGGGTTTGTCTCTGTGAAATATAGAAAATGACTATATCGTGATATCGAGCATACGTTCTCACGTAGTTGCTTTTAGCTGCGGGCATTACACTACAGGCTCTCCTCGCTCTTTCCTGTCTCTGCTTCTCACAGACAGCAAGCGCACCTTCTTACATACGTCACATACTGTCACGTCATACGTCACATACGTATACGCCCTCCTTGAGCAGAGAGGTAGCAGCATGGCTAACGTTAGCTGTGATGCTAGCGGAGTGGTGCGAGTGGTGATGTGAGAGAAAGAAGGTGCGAATCTGGTAACAAATGGAGGAATAATTAATTCCCAAGAAAAACAGCAGGGGGTCCATTGTCTGGCGGTGGTTTGGCTTCAAGTGGGAATATGTGAACACACAACCATAATTTGTGAAGTGTGGGGCAAAAGCGTTGCTATAAAAAGTAGTATTACTGCTGTAACAAACAGTTCAGGGTGTCCCAAGTTACCGGAGTGTGTTAGGTAAGGAGGAGGAGTTTTGTCCCTCCAGAGTTGTTGCCGTAGGGCTGTGACGTAGGGTGTGTGTGGTTGTGGAAGGAGGTGTGTGATGTTGACATTAAAGAAGCGGTGGCTACCGAACCTGCTCTAATGTCTCCCGTTTATTATTTTATTAGATAAGTACACTGTATAGGCGAACCCACGACACTCGGCTACACTGCTAATATGTAGCATCATTTGAAAAGTCACCCGCTAGACAATGAAGAGTGCTTACTCCGCACGTCAACATCTCCATTCGGTGCCACACGTCCACACCATCAAAATGCCGAGGCAAACATTTCCAGATCAACACCGTATGAAAAAAATAGTGATTTTTTTAGTTGTGATTTCCTTCTCTGCATGAAAGTTTAAAAGTAGCATATATTAATGCAGTATGAACAAGAATGTTTTAATGTAGACACATAGAATCATCATACTGCTGTGATTATATGCATCAAGTGTTCATTCAAGGCTAAGGCAAAATATTGCGATATATATCGTGTATCGCGATATGGCCTTAAAATATCGTGATATTAAAAAAAGGCCATATCGCCCAGCCCGAGGTGAAACCAAGCATCTTTTCGTTTTGTTCTCGTGATTTCCAGGTCTAAATTGGCTGACAAAGTGTACCAACTTGTTGGAATACGTCTTCGTCCTTTTACTATCCAGGTTAAAGGCATGATTTCTGATCGACAATAAAGTTGGACGAGCAAAGAAACGAGGAAGCAGCTGATCAGCCGATGATGTCAACATTGGGACACAAGCTAGTGATCATGGCGCCGCTATAAATAGTACGTCTGCGTTTGCGCTTATAATAACAATATCACTAAAACGTAGTTAATATTGATGTATGAGTATTGTTGCCGCTTTTTGGATGATTTTTATTGGGTTTTATGGGCACAAAAGAGTACCTCCCATTGACTCTGCTATAAGCGGACCTCTATTTACGTTTATGTACGAGTTAGAATGCATTAAAAAAATCATGCCTTTCATAATGATTGTGAACAATAGGCAAAATTCCCCAAAAAGTGCATTTCCCCTTTAAGTGCTTATAACAGCTAAGTTATTTGTAAAAAGTTTGGATTCTCTTGAGATGTGATGTTTTTGTAAAATAGTAAAGGTATCATGAAAAACACATTGAAGCAAACAATGGCAAATCAAAAGTGAAAGCTTTTTATTAACATTATAGAAAGGAAAAACGTTTTCATTGGGCACACAATCAGACAGGGCCTGTTTCAAACTCAACTCCTAGAAGGGAAAAACGAGGGGGAAAATAAAAATAGCTGCTTTAAGACTAAATGGATTGATAACATCCCTGCATGGAACAATAAATGCTATCAAGACGGCAAAGTACCAGCTGAGAAATGATGCGGCGGGCGAACCATGACCTCCAACCTTCGGCAAGAAGATTTACCCAAACGATGATCATTATCTAAATGCCCATTATCGGTTGCCAGGTATAGATTTTATGTACCAGCCGTAATCAACGACATACTCTATATCTGATTAGTCAAATAAATTATGGGTTGCGGCGGCCCACTAATTTAATGACGGGGGACTTTGTTGCCAATTGCTTTGCTGCTATTACTAGCGCCATTTCGAACTTTTCATATCAATAATGCAACATAGATTTTTGGTACAAAAATTACAATAAATATACAAACCTTTACATTTCAGAGCAAAAAGCAATATTTTTTTGATTGTATGGTACACAATTAGTTTAAGTTTAATTGGTTCTGTACCTTAAAAACTTGTATTGCAAAACAATGTCCCCCATTCAAATAATTTGAAATCAGTTTCATCGGTGCTCAAGTTAATCAATTTAACTAGTCTCTTACTGCAAAGAGCCAAACAGCTCCCAAATGACTTTTACTTTTCAGTTGATTAAGGGATGTTTTTTTATTTTCAGGCACCGGTTCCTTATTTAGTCGGTCCAAGCGGACTGTTAAAATTCTAGATTAATGATACTTCTATCTGTAGTTCTTTAATTCAGTTGACGGTTGTAATTATGAAATGCGCGCACTGTCAAATTTAATCTGGTGCTGCTGCAAAAGGACAAGGCAGAACAGCCAATCGGAGTCAAACTTTTAACGGTCCACCTCTGGTTACATGGTAAGCTAAAATAAACAGTCATAGATTTATGCGTCTTTGGAATTGCGGATAGAATCAACGTAAGCTAAAAACAAAATCTGAATGCTGAAAGTCGCAAAAATTGCCGTAATGTCACTGAGATGCTGTCATTGTCATCAGGGCGGCACGGCGTAGTGGGTAGAGCAACCGTGCCAGAAACCCGAGGGTTGCAGGTTCGCTCCCCGCCTCTTACCATCCAAACCTACTCAGTGGCCTAGTGGTTAGAGTGTCCGCCCTGAGATCGGTAGGTTGTGAGTTCAAACCCCGGCCGAGTCATACCAAAGACTATAAAAATGGGACCCATTACCTCCCTGCTTGGCACTCAGCATCAAGGGTTCGAATTGGGGGTTAAATCACCAAAATGATTCCCGGGCGCGGCCACCGCTGCTGCCCACTGGTCCCCTCACCTCCCAGGGGGTGATCAAGGGTGATGGGTCAAATGCAGAGAATAATCTCGCCACACCTAGTGTGTGTGTGACAATCATTGGTACTTTAACTTTAACTTTAAAATCGCTGCCGTTGTGTCCTTGGGCGGGACACTTCACCCTTTGTCCCCGGTGCCACTCACACCGGTGAATTGAATGATGAATGACAGGTGGTGGTCGGAGGGGCCGTTGGCGCAAATTGCAGCCACGCTTCCGTCAGTCTACCCCAGGGCAGCTGTGGCTATGAAAGTAGCTTACCACCACCAGGTGTGAACGAATGATGGGTTCTACATGTAAAGCGACTTTGGGTACTTAGAAAAGCGCTATATAAATCCCAGTTATTATTATTATTATTATTATTATTATTGAGAGGAAAAGGAGAAAATATGTTTTCTTCTGCACTTGACAAACACTCACATCCATGGAGCCATGCCAGCTCTCTATACACTGCAGCTCTGCACCCTTTTGGGGCCATTTCTCTGCCTGCCTCCTTGACACGCGGCCACCGCAAAATACCAAACTAACTCCAAAATACAGAGCCGAAAATTTCCCAAATTTGCAAATATGATGAGTATTTGTCTCCATAAAGCTGTGTGAAAAACACCTGCTACTACAGTACGTCCACAACTGGCTGACCGATTAAACATTTTCATTGGTAAGTTCATGATAACTTAACAGCTTCTAATACTGTAGTTGGAGCACCAGTGTTGAAATAACTGATGCATCCTTGTATGTGCTTTATTTTACTTGGAAATAGCCATCCATCCATTTTCTACCGCTTGTCCCTTTCGTGGTCGCGGGGGGTGCTGGAGACTATCTCAGCTGCAATCGGGCAGAAGGCAGGGTACACCCTGGACAAGTCGCCACCTCATCACAGGGCCAACACAGATAGACAGACATTCACAGTCACATTCACACACTAGGGCCAATTTTAGTGTTGCCAATCAACCTATCCCCAGGTGCATATTTTTGGAGGTGGGAAAATAGGAGAAACTGTTGATTGTGTGTTTGACGGCGAAGTAGCTCAAAGTAGATGTCAAAGAAGTCTGCCTTTCAAAGTAAATGGTGTTCATTATTATAATTTGTTCCATAAAACTCCTGTAGTTGTTTTGTATAGTTTTTTTCATACTTTATTTCTTATCTAAGAGTTAGTTTTTCTTTTTGAAAACCTTTGTCCCCTCCGAAGGCCAGAAAATGCATGGTTCCTCTCTGTCAGCTTTGGTTTGTAAAGCCTATGGTGTGATGAATTGTATTGATTTATTTGATATATTTGAGTGTTTTTGCCGCTTATGGCACGAGCTAGCTTGGTAAAATTTGCTGTGATGCTACATGGAGAATACAGTACATGTTCACAATGGCTGCAGCCACCCTGCCAGTGGGAAGGTTCATTGCCACTGACCTACGGTCTCAGAAGCGCAGAAATAATGCAGATTTATTGTTGTTGTCACTGGTTAGTGTTTCTTATTTTTTATTACAAGGCCTTCAACAAACTCCTTTTGACCCTCAGCTATTGTATGCTTAGACATCTAAAAGTTTCAATGTGACTGTCAGAGAGTGCAATATGAAAGGGGAACTGCACTTTTTTTTTAATTTTGCCTATCGTTCACAATCATTATGAAAGACATGACGACGCATGGATTTTTGTAATGCATCTAAATGTTAGATAAACGTAAATAACAGTCAGCTTACAGCGGAGCAAATGGGATATCCACTATTCCGCCCATAAAATCAGATAAATAACCATTCATAAAGCGCCGGCTGGCCTGGGAACGCCTCGGGGTCCCACAGGAAGAGCTGGACGAAGTGGCTGGGGAGAGGGAAGTATGGGCTTCCCTACTTAGGCTGCTGCCCCCGCGACCCGACCTCGGATAAGCGGAAGAAGATGGATGGATGGATGGATGGATGGATGGATGGATGGATGGATGGATAGTGGAAATCAAATCAAAACACAAGATAAGCAATATCGTAAATGGTAGCTTTACAGACTTCATCCACATACTGTATGTAAATAGTTGGACATGTAATTTGTCCTATTTGACTTTAAGTGAAATGTATTTGCAAACGCACATCCACAGTTACATTTCACAAAATAGTATTACAGAAAAGCACTAGAAACAATTAAAAAAGCAAAAACCACACAATTAAAATCAAGACTTGCTGTCGTATAAACAAGATGAATGCTGTTTAGTAAAATTATAATATAATATCATTTCACTTGTTGTGATCTGGCATCATTTACAAAATAACATTTAAAATAAAATGAAGGGAGACCCCTTAGTATAGTATAATATAATGTTTTGTTAATCGCCCAATTATACTTCTGAAAAGAAACGTAGTGTTGTTGCACAGCATCACTGTGTAATCAGGCATCCAGATGGCCACACTGCTGATTGATCACTCTGCCCTTTTTATTTAAACACATCAGCTACTGCGGCAGAACCTTTAGTATCTATGAAGCAGTAATAGAAATAGTTACATATTTGATCTTATTTTCTTTTTTTTGTAAATTGTTTTCGCTTTTACAAAAATGGAAGAAATGTGTCTAGTGTTGACTGACTTGATTCAATTGTCAAAATGTAATCAGAGCAGTAAAAGTTGTCTGAAGAACAAATAACTGACATTTGTTGTTTCAAAGATTTGTGTTGTAATCCTGGTTTGTGGGCTATTTTATGGGTATATAAAACATACTTGTTGGGTAGAGTTGGATGAAGTATGGCTTTATTTGTAGATCTTGTCAACACTGTTAACGTTCAGGCTCTTGACAACACAAACGAAATGCCGTTGGTGGACTAACACCATTTGTTTCACTGATCAAGCACTGGTTAAATACCGTATTTTTCAGACTATAGAGCGCACCGGTAGATAAGAAGCCGCACACTCACTAAATTTTAGGGACGTTTTTTTCCCCATATTAGCCTCACCGGACTGTAAGCCACAGATACAATGCGAAATTAGTTACTTACACAAGTTAATTGTTTCCCAACCGTGCCTGTAACACAGCAGTAAAACAGCTGATCAAACAAAACATAAGTCAACAAAGAAAAAATCCATAGATTAGCCGCACCGTTTTATATGCTGCCGAGTTCAAAACTTGGGAAACAAGTAGTGGCTTATAGTCCGTAATTTACGGTAGATAATACATTTCAAAGATCCACACTGTTTGGAAATTAGATTTTTTTGAGGCAAGAGCTCTTTGACAAACTGACTGGGGCTAGCTCGCTAACAACAATACCATTAAAATAATGATAACTGCGATAATTTTGGTCACACAAACCATGATATGAATTTTTTATTACATCCCTTGACAGAACCAATAAGAACTCATAAGTTAAGACACAACTCTACATTAAGACAAATCTTAATATATTGTTTCGTTATTAGTGTCAACTTTTTATTACTTTACTTTAGTGTTTTTACTGAATTTTCCAGTTTTTTATGTTTTTTTTGTTAATTTTATTCCTACAATGTCCCTTGGGCCCATGGAAAAGCCACATGCCTCAGCGACACTTTGAATACCACTGGCTTATGCATTTCCTCAGAAAGGCAAAGTTTAGCCAATCGGTGGAAGAGTTTCTCAAAGTTTTGTTTTCTTGGCACCTCTGGAAGTGATGAGTGTTTACTGTACGCTCTGCACGGCGGTGGTAATGCAGATTCTATGGGCTTGTGGAGGCAGATCTCTGCTCACGCGGCGAATACTTTGCTTTTTGTGATTGATTACCGAACAAATGCTTACTCCTCTCTTTCACTTTTAATGCTTACCTCTACTCACTAAACATAGCATCAGTATTAGCACAAAAAATCCCATCTGCTACGTCTTATTGTCTGGCAAAAAAGGTACGTATGAGGTTGAGAACCTGAGTAACGATACATAATGCCATAGTTCATTTATAATTTGTTAATGAGCGATGGTGAAACGGGAAATAAGTAAATTAACAAGTAAATTAATAATGGAAAAAGGTGATCAGCTGTTAACATATTAACTGGATTAAACATGACGGAAATGTCGATGACAACAGCCAATCAGTTGACCTTTTCCCACCCCACTTCCGGTTTTTAAGGTACTGCAGTAGTAAACTGAATGACCAAACTTGGCGCTTAATGTGCAGCTGGGGCATCGAAATAAACTTGAAATGACTTGGAGTTATTCTCTAAACATGAGCCTATTGTTGAAAAAAAAAAAAAGGATAATTCAAACGTCGGTTGTTTTGTTTGGGTTGCCAAAATGATGTGGAGCAAATCAAGTCGATGTACAAGGTATGCACCTGTACTACACACCAGTAACTCGGGAAGTATAATGTTAGGATTTTATTGATACAGATGCCCATATTGATATTCCTTATCAACAGGATATTATGTATTTATCGTTACGCTTATCTCTGTACTTTATCAACCCTTGCTTTTTAGCAAAACAAGTCAACTATGCAAGGTGCAATGCAGTTGTTATTTCATCACAGTGACGTGCGGTGAACTATACACCAGGTGAGGCATAAATACTTTTGGAGGTTTTTCTTCTTCTTTTTTTTTTAACTTTAATTCATATGTGCAGCTCTAATCATTGTTGATTTAGGTTGCACATTAGAATAACAGGAAAAAGAAGGGAGTAATTCGCTTTCATAAAAACGTTATCATAATTATGATATGATAAATGGGTCCAAAAAGTATTTGATAAAGTGGTTGTTAAATACTTTTTGGTCCCATTTGCTTTTAACAAAATAAATCAAGTTTTGTGAGTGTATCTTATCTTTCTGTATTTGTATCTGAAGCAGCAATAGTTATCCTCCATGAAAACGTACTTTGTATGATCACATTCATTTTGTGTTAAAGTCCAGTTTAGAGAAGTATTTCATCTTGGATATAGTATATAATCCTCTGAATTGGCAGACACATTCATTTAATTCAATTGTATTCCTAATAATAAAACAATTTTTTTGCATCTGACAAAAAACACCCACGAACGCTGGCTTACTCTAATAAAAATGCCATGTTTGTTATAAATACAGTTTAAAACAAACAAACAAACAAAAAAAGGCTGGCATGTGTCTGCTGCTTGAGCGCCCCCACGTCTCCCAGTGTGGCGAGTCAGAGTACTGCTGAGGCATTGAACTGCAAGTTGACAATATATGGCCCTCTACTTTGAGGCATAGGTACTTGCTGCCTCATGACCTGCCTCTTCCCCCTGGCAACAAGCACGCGCCCCCTCGCACGCACACGCTCAATACACTTTGTGTGTAGCCGTGGAGGCACCACCTGTGTCTGCCTCACTTCTCGTCTGCTGCGTTATTTTCATCAGGAAACACAATTTATGCGATTTTGACCATGAAAATTATCAACATTTACAGGAACCACACCAAAATCACAGAGAAAGCATAGACCAAAAGAGAAATATTAAAACTTATTTTATTTTATGACTTTGTTTTTTAACATCTCATGGTTAAGCCTTATCCCCCTAGTGGCAAGGTGAGGCACTGCCTCACTTGCCTCCCCTGACAGCATATCACTGTGTCATCATCTTGTAAAGACCACTCAAAACCATCACTCTGTTTCTATACATTACAATTACACTCAGTATATCAATTTTCTGATAGTCCCTAAAATATCATTTGAAAAAATATATAAAATAGTGTATGGTATTTATGTTCATTCACAAACCTTTACCTTGATATTTCCCATCAAATATATAATATAAATCAATAAAATCAATTGGCATGTCAGGTCGGTGTGCAGTTTGTAACAATAGGAATTCTTATTCATATTAATGTTGCACACGGACCTATTTGAGTGACTGACCCGAAGCCAGTGTTTTCAGCCGCCGACGTGTGTATAAATCATCTGTACCTTTTTATATGGATAAAAAGACCCAGTGATTACTTCAAATGTTCACTTTTTTGAGTAGATTATTATTGGCCTGTGGATCACTGGATAGTTTACAGGACGGTCGGGTTGATGAAGCACGGTAGCGGTGGTCGTGAGTAAAGTGCGTTCATGTGCGTGACTTTGAAGGACTTTTGGGGAGAAATGTTGTTGTATTTCAAACTTTTGTGTGGTGTTGCTTCCTTATCTGGGATTATTCTAACCTGATTATTTTCTACAATGTGCATAGTATCCGCACTTAAACTGAATGTGACAGCGTGTTATAATGACGATGGTCGGTTGGACAAAAAAATACAGATAGCGGTATCATTAGTTCAGAATTTTAACGGTCTTCCTGGACCGACCCAATCCGTAGGCGTTACCAAAAAATACCGGTACTCGGCATACATCCCTACCGGTAACACAACACATTTGTGTAACCGTGGAAGACTATGAGCAGAGTCTGCACAGCTTGCTAATGCTATCAGCAGATGTAGCATAATAGCAGTTTATCAGCTATTCGTGGTGGGACCACCGCACGAAGATTTTAACTTGGAACTCATTATCCTGTGTTGCTATTAGAGATTATGCACATATTGCATATTAGCAAGAAGCATTACAACATATGTAGCATCATGATTTGGAAAGGGTAATGTTTACATTTTAGACTTAGACTTAGACAAACTTTAATGATCCACAAGGGAAATTATTCAACACAGTAGCTCAGTTACAATGATGGAAAGTGTAAGGATGGAAAGGACAATGCAGGTATAAATAGACTAATATAGCGATAAAAAATCTAACATATATACATATGTGTACAGTATATTATATATACAGCTATATTATATTATGTCTATAACATATATACAATATATACCAATGACCATGTACAATATTACAGTATATACAGTATATGTGTCAGCAGCAGCATAAAATAGAGAGTAGATCCAGCAGAAAATAAAAGTAGCTAACATAGAAGGTGTCAGGTAATAGGCAGATATCATCTATTGTTGTATGGCGAGTGATTATACAGCTGGATGGAGTGTGGAATGAAGGAGTTCTTGAATCGCACAGTGCGGGAAGGAGGCTGAAGGAGCCTGTTGGAGTATGAGCTCCGCTGTCCCTTAATTGTCAGGTGGAGTGGGTGGGCAGGATTGTCCATGATGGCCAGCAGTTTGTCCAGTGTTCTCCTATCCGTCACTGACACAAACGCCTCCAACTGCGTGCCAATAGTTTGGCCGGCTTTCCGGATCAGTTTATCAATCCTGTTTGAGTCCCTTTTGCTGGTGCTGCTCCCCCAACAAACCACTGCAAAGTACAGGGCACTGGCCACAACAGACTGATAAAATATCTCCAACAGCTTGCTGCACACATTAAAGGACCTAAGCTTCTTCAGGAAAAAGAGTCTGCTCATGTCCTTCTTGTAAACAGCTTTGCAGTTGTCCTTCCAGTCCAGTCTGCTATTCAAATGGACTCCCAGGTACTTATACTGCACCACTACTGCCACCACCCGGCCCTGGATCTTGATGGGCTCCACCGGGGTCACTCTATTTTCCTGAAGTCGATGATCAGCTCCTTGGTCTTGTCCACATTAAGGACTAGATGGTTCGCCTGAGACCACTCCACAAAGTCAGCGATCAGTGTCCTGTACTCCAATTCCTGTCCCTCTCTGATACACCCGACCACAGCAGAGTCTTCAGAGTATTTCTGCAGATGACAGGACCTGGAACTGTACTGGAAGTCTGAGGTGTACAGGGTATACAGGAAAGGAGACAGGACGGTCCCCTGTGGAGCACCTACACTACTGACCACAGTATCCGACAGGGAGCTCCCCAGTCGCACAAACTGGGGCCTGTCAGACAAGTAATCAGTGATCCAGGAGGCAATGGATGAACTGACACCCATCCTGAGCAACTTGTCACTCATCAGAATTGGCTGGATGGTGTTAAAGGCACTGGAGAAATAAAAAAACATGATCCTCACAGTGCCCTTCCCACCATCCAGGTGGGAGTGAGCATGATGCAGCACGTAGATAACAGCATCAGCCAATCCTACGTGGGTCTGATATGCAAACTGTAGAGGATCCAGGGAAGGAGCCACCAGTGGTCTCAGCTGATCCAGCACAAGTCTCTCGAGGACCTTCATGACCTGGGACGTCAGAGCAACAGGTCTGAAGTCGTTCGAGCCCGATGGGATGGGCTTCTTGGGCACCGGCACTATGCAGGATGTTTTCCATAGCACTGGTATCCGTTCTAGCTTCAGATTCAGGTTGAAGATGGAGTGCAGGATCCCAGTTAGCTGAGCAGCGCAAGTCTTCAGGACCCAGGGGTTGACTCGGTCAGGGCCTGCTGACTGGATTGACTCTCTCCAGCTTAAAGTGTCTTCATTATCCCCGACTGGTCAATTTGTTTATTTTGGGTCTTGCATACCTGCATTCACTGTGTAATTATATATTTATTACATTTGTTTTACTATTAAGTAACAATTTATAAATAGGTTTCTATGTTCATTTTAATTAGTTTTTATTGTTATTTATTCAGTATGTTAATACAATTTCCAACTAATCTCTAGTTTCTTAAACATTTTTTTAGTACAGATGCTTTAAACTGTGCTTTAAAACAATATAACATTTTTTTGATATTAATCGAGATCGTGTTATAATAAAAAATAATCTTGATCTTTTTCTTGCCATATAGCATTTACTACCTTTGCATAGCAGTGACATTGAAATAAAAACATGGTAAGAATAAATGCAGCGAATTAATTGACATGATTGAAATTTATTTCAACAATTATTTTGACACACTTGATTTGTTTGTTTGACAGTGGGCATCATTAATATTCCTGAGCCTTTAAATGTGTCCTTCCTATTTAGTGACGGACTAAATCTCTATCTTAAGTTGTTACCAAAGAATAATTTGTATTTTTAATTATTTTTCTTTAAGATCAATTTTCTGTCACTGTGGAAAGAAGGTCCAGCACAGCAGTTTAAACCGATTAAAGGGATCTGTGTCATATTAAGTAATGTTTGAATTTCTACCCCAAACTTTCTTGGCTTTGCATTTCTACTACTGTGACTGCAAGATAGAACACTGCACAAAGCAAGCTACGGTAGGAATACTAGTGGTATCCAGATCCATTGATCTTTAATTTGTAATTGTTTTTTTATTATTATTAAAAACATTGGTCATTCACAGTGTTGGGACAAAACAGCATTACTAATGTAATTGTTTTCCATTAAAGGGGAACTACACTTTTTTTTGGAATTTTGCCTATCGTTGACAATCATTATAAGAGCCAAGAACACACGTGTTTTTTTAAAGTATTTTTTAAATAATTTTAAAGATGATAAAAAAGCGCTTGAAAGATCTGGCTAATGGGAGTCACCATTGTAGCCTTCAAAGCCCTCAAACAACTTCAAAACCCTCCAGCAATGTTTTATACACTGCCAGTCTATATAGAATGTAGTAACAGACACGTTCATAGCATATATGTAATATGTTTAATATTTACCGTATTATGATCATTTCTGGGACTGATTTATTCCGCGCATTGATTTCTGTTTCTTAGTAGCGCGCGTCTGTCTTCTGACAACGTGTCTGTTCCTACTTCCGGAATCAAACGAGTGGGTTTTCTAATCATGGCAGACTTGGTAACAGACAACAAAAACGACTATTTTTGGACAAATGAGGATTCACAACCTTATATTTTTGATGCTAAACATACTGCTGCTTATGGAAGCCAGCACAAAGGAAGAGTGAGACTTTGGAGCAGACGGAAGCCGGGAGAGAGGGATAAAAGCGATTTTGACGCTATAAATGTGGAACTTGTAGACAAGCTATTTCGACATAAATGGATTGCTTACCCAAAATCAACAGGAAATGTCCCAGGCCAGCTGGACCAGACGAACTGTCCATCGAGTGATTCACTTTAATATCGAACATGATACACACAGCAGGCCACAATTACATTACATACACTGTTGAGCTAGCTGTGCACAAACAAAACATGAAATGTGGGCTAATACTTTACAGATACTGTAATATGATTGTCAGTGTTTTTCAGTCAGTACAAATTGGTGTCATCTTGCAGTGTTGTGCATTACAAACTCAAACGCGTTTCGTGTTGTTGTAGAAGCTAGCTTATCTCTTGACGTAGTTAGCTTTTACGGCTAATATCAAAGCACGCCGATGTGTTACTACGATAAAAAATATAACAATGGTTATTATACGGGTTACGTAACGTTGTAACGTAAATAAGGTATTGTTGACGGTTTTTGAATTAATTTTTACATTGATTTAGAAGTATAATTGATTGCTCCCATTAGCTGCATTGCTAGCCACCTAGAACTAGCCGATTTGTATATGTTCGAAAGCGAAAAATGATTGTGTACAATATGAAAAATTACACTACCCCTCTAAGGGATAATCTAATTATATGCTAAGCCGTTACCAACATTGAAATGTGGCACGTTACTACTATACCATTCGGACAGAGGTTTTTAGCGTTTGATGGTCTTTTTTTAACTTTATTCTGACCTAAGCAGTGCTCCAACACCATATATTTCTAAGTTGCACACTATCTCTCCGTCCTCCATACACTCACATAACAATTCATCATTCCCCACCAATAACACTCATGCAAGGTGCGTTCACGGACACCCACTTACAACTAGCATTTTCCGAATGGAAGTACAGGCTCATTGATGTAAAAGGCAAGCACATATGTCCCAGGCAGAAATGTAACGATAGGTATCAATGATAAACCGCGGTAAAACTCTTGACGGTTGATATTACTGTTTTTTTTTTTTTTACTGTATTGGTAATCACACCATAATAAACTCACAGAACGGTAGCGGCAACACGCTCGCTAGCTTAAATGATCAAATGAATACAAGATACATTAAGGAACTACGTACCCCAATCTAAACTTATTTAAACACATTGCTGTCCGAGCAACAATGTTATTTAATAATTGTCTGAGAGCATAGTGATCAATCTATATACGGAGGTGTCTACAACAGAAAGTGTACCCGCGTTACGTCACATAAACCTGAAGTAAAGTGAACACTCATGTTGCCTTTAACAATGAAAACAATATTATACCTCTACATATTAAAAGGGAAGAAGATAACTATATATAAACCTTCAAATACAAATAAGAAGCTACAACAATATTCAATGTTTCTACTGCCAATAAAGTAGTTTGTCCATCCATCCATCCATCCATCTTCTTCCGCTTATCCAAGGTCGGGTCACGGGGGCAGCAGCCTAAGCAGGGAAGCCCAGACTTCCCTCTCTCCAGCCACTTCTTCCAGCTCTTCCCGGGGGATCCCGAGGCGTTCCCAGGCCAGCCGGGAGACATAGTCTTCCCAACGTGTCCTGGGTCTTCCCCGTGGCCTCCTACCGGTCGGACGTGCCCTAAACACTTCCCTAGGGAGGCGTTCGGGTGGCATCCTGACCAGATGCCCGAACCACCTCATCTGGCTCCTCTCGATGTGGAGGAGCAGCGGCTTTACTTTGAGCTCCTCCCGGATGACAGAGCTTCTCACCCTATCTCTAAGGGAGAGCCCCGCCACCCGGCGGAGGAAACTCATTTCGGCCGCTTGTACCCGTGATCTTGTCCTTTCGGTCATAACCCAAAGCTCATGACCATAGGTGAGGATGGGAACGTAGATCGACCGGTAAATTGAGAGCTTTGCCTTCCGGCTCAGCTCCTTCTTCACTACAACGGATCGATACAGCGTCTGCATTACTGAAGACGCCGCACCGATCCGCTTGTCGATCTCACGATCCACTCTTCCCTCACTCGTGAACAAGACTCCGAGGTACTTGAACTCCTCCACTTGGGGCAGGGTCTCCTACGCAACCCGGAGATGGCACTCCACCCTTTTCCGGGGGAGAACCATGGACTCGGACTTGGAGGTTTGTCTGCAATTATTTAATTAAATATTTTATTTATTTATTTTGAATAAAAGAGATTTCCGTGTGTGTCTAAGTTTAGGGCTGGAATATGATTTTAGTCCATTGCCTCTTGTGAAAGATGAAAACACTGACCAGATATATACAACGGTGCTGTGAACGTTCTTAACAATTGCTTTCAATTTGTGTGTAGTGTTTACTTCCCCTTTGCCCTGCCCTACTTAGTCTCAGGGACGTGTGGAGACTGTGATGGAAGTCTTCAGCCTTGCCTAAGGCTGCTGCTGAGCCGAGTGTGCTGCCTTGAAACGGGCGGGCTACTCTACAAAGCATGCCAGTTTAAATTCCAGTTCAAAGTGACAGCACTGGGTCTTTTTTCACCATGACTATTCCCTGCTTGCGGTTTATTTGATTTATGACTCAGTATCTACTCATGTTTTTTTTTGTTGCAATAAAAGTGAAGTAGCCTGCTATCGTAAAAGCTCATTTAAGATTTATGCTGAGAGAAGATAGTGGTATTACTGCATAGGGTAGACCAGACAAAAAATAGCATTATGATTTGTACATTTTCAGAATGTGCTTGTTCTATTTTTAAACAAAGAACACAATCTGAAGTTGTCTTTATTATTAGGTTATCATGCCATGATTTTACCAATCCGGCCCCTTTGAGCTAAAATGAGTTGGACTCCCCTGGTGAAAACATTCAATTACCTATGAGTAGGGTTGTAGAAATATTGCTTAGTGTGTAAACAACGGCAAGGTGCAACGTATGTAATGAAAGAAATAAAGTGATGTTATTTGTTATGACTACTATGTTATGAAAAATATAAATTAGAAGTTGTTAAAGAAACACATTAATTGTCATGTGTATAATTGAGGTAAATATACACTATATTGCCAAAAGTATTTGGCCACCTGCCTTGACTCACATATGAACTTCAAGTGCCATTCCATTCCTAACCCATAGTGTTCAATATGATGTCAGTCCACCTTTTGCAGCTATTACAGTTTCAACTCTTCTGGGAAGGCTGTCCACAAGGTTGCGGAGTGTGTTTATAGGAATTTTCGACCATTCTTCTAAAAGCACATTGGTGAGGTCACACACTGATGTTGGTTGAGAAGGCCTGGCTCTCAGTCTCCGTTCTAATTAATCCGAAAGGTGTTCTATCGGGTTCAGGTTAGGACTCTGTGCAGGCCAGTCAAGATCATCCACACCAGACTCTGTCATCCATGTCTTTATGGACCTTGCTTTATGCACTGGTGCACAGTCATGTTGGAAGAAGAAGGGGCACGCTGCAAACTGTTCCCACAAGGTTGCGAGCATGGAATTGTCCGAAATATTTTGGTATCCTGGAGCATTCAAAGTTCTTTTCAATGAAACTAAGGGGTCAAGCCCAACTTCTGAAAAACAACCCCACACCATAATTTCCCCTCCACCAAATTTCACACTCGGCACAATGCAGTCCGAAAGGTCCTGGCAAGCTCCAAACCCAGACTCGTCCATCAGATTGCCAGATGGAAAAGCGGGAATCATCACTCCAGATAATGCGTCTCCACTGCTCTAGAGTCCAGCGGCGACATGCTTACACCACTGCATCCGACGCTGTGCATTGGACTTGGTGATGTATGGCTTAGATACAGCTGGTCGGCCATAGAAACTTATGCTCTCTGCGTACTGTACGTGGGCTAATTGGAAAGTCACATGAAGTTTGGAGCTCTGTAGCAACTGACTGTGCAGAAAGTCGGCGACCTCTTTGCACTATACGCTTCAGCATCCGCTGACCCCTTTCTGTCAGTTTACGTGGCCTACCACTTGGTGGCTGAGTTGCTGTTGTTCCCAAACTCTTCCATTTTCTTATAATAAAGCAGACAGTTGACTTTGGATTATTTAGGAGCGAAGCAACTTCATGACTGGATTTGTTGCACAGGTGGCATCCTATGACAGTTCCATGCAGGAAATCGCTGAGCTCCTGAGAGTGGCCCATTCTTTCACAAATGTTTGTAGAAACAGTCTCCATGCCCAAGTGCTTAATTGTATACACCTGTGGCCGGGCCAAGTGATTAAGACACTTGATTCTGATCATTTGGATGGGTGGCCAAATACTTTTGGCAATACAGTGTATATTGGAAGTTGTTAGAGACAAAATTTGTCATGTGTATAATTGGGGTAAAAAAATGCCAGAAATATTTTTTGTCCTCAAAACTCTACAAACAATACCTCATGATGACAACTTGATTTTATTTTTTATTTAATTGTGCAACTTTGATAAAACTAAGAAACTGAAAATTCATATGTACATAAGTATTCATAGCCTTTGCTCAATACTTTGTTGATACATCTTTGGCAGCAATTACAGCCTCAAGTCTTTTTAAATATGATGCCACGAGATTGGCACACCTATCTTTGGGCAGTTTCAACCTTTCTTATTTGCCCATTGTTCTTTGTCTCTTTACATTGATGCATTCATCTTTCCTTCTATCCTGAATAGTCTCTCAGGCCATGTCCACACGAACACAGAGAGTTTCAAAAACACACATTTGGGGTTAAAACAATCTCCATCCACACAACTGTAGTTTCAAAACTGTCTGTCTACACACAAACGCATACACCTGCTCTCATGAACATTTTGTCCAATCAGAAGCCTGAAAAAAGCAGCAATATCCGACTTGATCGTATTACACCTACTATTATGTTTATTTTGATCGACTTTAGATGTACAATGACGTGTACATTATCTTCTAAACCAGCCTGCATGTACACATAGCCCTGGGAACATTATTAAAGAGTGAATGCACTCTAATACATCACCATCAACATGGTGATGTATTACATGCAGTGGAGTGTACATTATTTCTAAAATCAGTACGCACTAACGAGCCAAGGAAACCCTTTTGCATGTTTAAGTGCCTATATAAAGTGCACGGACGTGCGTGTACCGCTGCAAAACTCTCGTGGAATTATAAAGCATTTAATCACCGATATGGTACATGTGTAATGAAGTGTATGTCTTTAACATCAGTACACACTTCAAGAAGGACGCTACATTGGTCGCTTTTTACGCACAAGCATGGTTGCCGGCTCCATCTACAAAAACAGAATCAGAATTACTAAAAGTCCAAAATTACATTCTAATGGCTCTTGACACCAAAAATGCTGTTGCGCTGGTCCTTTTGGATCTCATAGCTGCCTTTGACACTGTAGAACATGCAGTCCTCATGTCCAGCCTGGAGCACTGCGTTGGCCTACGTGAATCTGTGCTAAGGTGGTTTTCCTCATATCTCACCCAAAGGTCCTTTTCAGTAATGATTCATGATCTCTCCGCCACAGTTGCTCCACTTTTTTCTGGCGTACCCCGGGGTTCAATCATTGAGCCTATTCTTTTTTCTCTTTAAATGCTCCTATTAGGTTCAATCATATCCAAACACAATGTTAACTGTTAACTTCAAATTTTATGCTTATGATGTACAGCTCTATTTGCCCATTATGTTAAGTGACAGAAATGCACTCAATTCCCTCCATAGATGTCTCAATGACATTAAACTATGGCTGTCACATAATTTTCTACATTTAAATGAACAAAAACAGAGTACATTGTTTTTAGCTCTGATGCACGCCATAGGGCACCCAGCTTTAGCACCTCAACCCTTGCTCCTGCTGTGGAAAATCTTGGTGATATTTGACAGCGACGTTAAATTAGAGCAGGTTTTTTCCAGCTGAGACTTTTGGCAAAGGTGAAGCATTTTCTGCAGAGGGCGGACCTTGAAAAAGCCATTCATGCCTTCATCAGCTCGAGACTGGACTACTGTAATGCCCTCTTTAATGGACTAAATCAGTCACTCCTCCACAAGCTCCAGTTAGTACAAAATGCAGCTGCTCGCCTCCTCACTCATACTCCAAAACATGCCCATATTACCCTGGTTTTCTTTGCTCTCCATTGGCTTCCAGTATGTTTTATAATACATTTAAAAATCAATGGTCTGGCCCAAGCATATTTGGCTGGTATTTTAATCTGCGCTCATCTTTACATACATCTTTGGAAGTACCAAGGACTAGACTTAAAAAAATGGGGCAATCCTTCTTTTCACCACCTGAGTTGCGAGCCATCATGGAGCGAGAAGTTTTTAAATCTCAACTAAAAACATATTTGTTTAATTGGCTTTTAACAAACAATTGTTATACATATTTATTATTACTGTTTTAATATGTGTGGGTTTTACTTGCTTTTAACTTATTTGTCCTATAAAGCACTTTGTGCACCATTGTGATGCTGTAAGGTGCTATACAAATAAACCTTGATTGATTGACCCTTTATGTGGATAACTTCAAGCTATATGCTCAGAACCAGCGTAATATACTCAGTCATTCACCTCACGAGACACACAAAACAGAGCAATGCAACACCTTACCCTTTATTTTTCCAAGCCCTATTGAACGTGCGTTCATCCTCCCTCAGAACATAATTCCTTGGATTCATAAGGAAAAATCCAAAGTATGCTTTTCATTCTTGAACCCTTTTCTGTAAATGAAGGAAAGACGGATCTCTCTGACACAACAAGGCAACAGAGGGTGAAAATACCTCCACGTAAATCCAATTTGATTGTGCATTTAGCTCGATGATAATGTGTTCACACAGATTGAGTCTCCTATCTATCTAAACTAGACATGCAGGATGCTCCTACTCCTACTCATACAGGTATTATGCCACTCGATAGGTTTTCTTGACCCTTAAAAATTGTATTTAACACAAAGTTTCCTAATTTGACAATTTTGTTGTTAAGGACCCTCGAGCTCGTGATAGGCTGAGCTCTGAGATGAAGCTATTTGTAAAATGTGTTTGAGAAAATGGCGGATTGCTTCCCGATGTGATAATTGTGCTTCTTGGCAAAGCTCCCCAAAAGGCCCCGTACACCATCTTCGAACATCGTCCCAACACACGCGCTTTACACTGAGGGGCTTCACGTGCAAAAACATAAAACACAGAAGGCCAAACTAATAAACTTGCCTCCCTCCTACAAGGAGACGATTTGACTGTGAGTTTAATAGTTAAGTCAAACATTCAACTATTCTAAGACCTTCGTTGGTAAGGGAAAGACGAGTTTCTCTGAGAGGTTAGGGCACTATTAAAATGGGGCTGGGACTTTTAGGGACATCTTCTTCCAGATGTGGCCCCAAAAGAGTTGTGGTTTGTCTACTTGTACTTATTGAAAAAAGTAAATGGACACAGGAAATTACTTACAGACCTTAAACGGGAACATTATCACCAGACCTATGTAAGCGTCAATATATACCTTGATGTTGCAGAAAAAAGACCATATATTTTTTTAACCGATTTCCGAACTCTAAATGGGTGAATTTTGGCGAATTAAACGTCTTTCTATTATTCGCTCTCGGAGCGATGACGTCACAACGTGACGTCACATCGGGAAGCAATCCGCCATTTTCTCAAACACATTACAAAGACCAAGTCAAATCAGCTCTGTTATTTTCCGCTTTTTCGACTGTTTTCCGTACCTTGGAGACATCATGCCTCGTCGGTGTGTTGTCGGAGGGTGTAACAACACGAACAGGGACGGATTCAAGTTGCACCAGTGGCCCAAAGATGCGAAAGTGGCAAGAAATTGGACGTTTATTCCGCACACTTTACCGACGAAAGCTATGCTACGACAGAGATGGCAAGAATGTGTGGATATCCTGCGACACTCAAAGCAGATGCATTTCCAACGTTAAAGTCAAAGAAATCTGCCGCCAGACCCCCATTGAATCTGCCGGAGTGTGTGAGCAATTCAGTGACAAAGGACCTCGGTAGCACGGCAAGAAATGGCGGCAGTTTGTTCCCGCAGACGAGCGAGCTAAACCCCCTGGATGTCTTGGCTCACACCGTCCCTTATGCCACCGAAGATGATCAAGAGAAGAATGTCGACCCTAGCTTCCCTGGCCTGCTGACATCAACTCCAAAACTGGACAGATCAGCTTTCAGAAAAAGAGAGCGGATGAGGGTATGTCTACAGAATATATTAATTGATGAAAATTGGGCTGTCTGCACTCTCAAAGTGCATGTTGTTGCCAAATGTATTTCATATGCTGTAAACCTAGTTCGTAGTTGTTAGTTTCCTTTAATGCCAAACAAACACATACCAATCGTTGGTTAGAAGGCGATCGCCGAATTCGTCCTCGCTTTCTCCCGTGTCGCTGGCTGTCGTGTCGTTTTCGTCGGTTTCGCTTGCATTCGTTTCAAACCGATATGGCTCATTAGCTTCAGTTTCTTCTTCAATTTCGTTTTCGCTACCTGCCTCCACACTACAACCATCCGTTTCAATACATGCGTAATCTGTTGAATCGCTTAAGCCGCTGAAATCCGAGTCTGAATCCGAGCTAATGTCGCTATAGCTTGCTGTTCTATGCGCCATGTGTGTTTGTGTTGGCATCACTATGTGACGTCACAGGAAAATGGACGGGTGTATATAACGATGGTTAAAATCAGGCACTTTGAAGCTTTTTTTAGGGATATTGCGTGATGGGTAAAATTTTGAAAAAAACTTCGAAAAATAAAATAAGCCACTGGGAACTGATTTTTAATGGTTTTAACCCTTCTGAAATTGTGATAATGTTCCCCTTTAAGGTCCCAAAGGATACTAAAACGGTCTTACCTTAAAAGTCCCGGTGCTCATACAGACTAAAGTCTGTATGAGATATATATGTATATATTGAAGGGACGGTATATATGGGGATGGCGTGGCGCAGTTGGGTTAGTCTCAAAGCGCTTTGAGTACCTCGAAGGTAGAAAAGCGCTATATAAGTATAACCCATTTACCATTTACCATATTTGTCAGTGCCCATTAAATAAAGTAAAAAAGCATCACACATAATCCAACATATTTTCCACAACAATAAAACTGTTCTTATTACATAATGTGTAATACATAAAGTGCCTTAGTTAATATTTTCACATATTTTGATATGAACAATTTCTGCTTGTTCATAATAAATATACTTACAAAAAAAGAGTTAATTCAACGATAACAATTAGCAGTTCTGGTAGTGTTAGGAGTGTCTGACTGTTTCTGTGGCTAATCAATTTAATCTCAATCTAATTGCTCTAGTAAATGGTGAATGGGTTATACTTGTATCGTACTTTTCTACCTTCAAGGTACTCAAAGCGCTTTGGACACTCTTTCCACATTCACACACTATCCACACACTGATGACGATGGCGGCATCAGGAGCAAGGGTGAAGTGTCTTGCTCAAGGACACAACAGATGTGACGAGGATGGCAGAAGCCGGGGATCGAATGAGGAACCCTCAGGTTGCTGGCATGGCTGCTCTAACAATCGAGCCACGCCGTCCCCAAAGATCATATACTGATACTGGTTATCAACTCGTGATTTATGGATTGATCCGCCCTCCCCTTAGGCGTAATCCTAGCTGCTATGCACCGACATAGCATAACAGTTGCTGTTATATTCTCTCTCCTTCTAGACTCGTAATAATCTACTTCTTTTCCTGGAAATACTGTTAATAACTAATGTTAAAACAATTTTTGCTGTAATGTGGTTCCATCTACACTTCTTAAAGTATAAAAAAAATAATTTCTTGTTTTGTTTCAAGCTACCTTAGCGATTATCATCCCAGCCCTCAGCTTGCTCTCTCTGTGTGTAACATGTTTAACCTCGTCCTCCAGTGGTGATGGTACGTCATAAGATAGTAGGACTTGCAGTTCGTTTGATGCAACGAAGTTGATTGTTATTAACTCTTAGGGAGCATCTCCACACTGTGTATAAAGATACACAGTCCGCCTGTCAGCCGGGGGACCAAAAATAAATAGTCTCAGATAGGGGTTAGCATTTGCGATTGGCATTGAAAGATATTAATCGACAATTGAATAATAATAATAATGGATTAGATGTATTTTCTGTACACTAGACACTTAAAGCGCTTATGTACTTTTTCACGAAAATCAACCGACACTGATTGACCCTTCCCTACTTATTGTATGATGCAGGTAGGGCTGGGCGATATGACCTTTTTTTTATTTTTAGGCCATTTCACGATACACAATATATATCTGGATATTTTGCCTTAGCCTTGAATGAACACTTGATGCATATAATCACAGCAGTATGATGATTCTATGTGTCTACATTAAAACATTCTTGTTCATACTGCATTAGTATATGCTCATTTTAAACTTTCATGCAGAGAGGAAAACCACAACTAAGTCAATTGACCAAAACTGTATTTATTAAACAGTTATTATCAGTGGCACAAACATTAATGTCATTTCAAAACAGAAAGTGCAAGATTGTCAGAGACATTTTAAAACAAGCTATGAGTGCACTTTTGTGCATGATGTCACTAAGATGACATATCAAAACAACACTAAATTAATGTGCACTTTTTGTACAGAACGCCACTACAATAGTTAAAAACAAATAAAGTGCACTTTTGTGCATGATGTCACACAAGATATTTCAATAACTGTCAAATAAAAATGAACTGCATAATAGGAAATCAAATAGTGTATGTCCTTCGCTATGTGGTAGGTTCCTGCTGACATTGTCTCCTTCTGTTGTTGACTATTTTTTTCATTCGGTGTTGATCTGGAAATGGTTGCCTCAGCATTTTGTTTGTGTGGCACCGAACGGATATGTTGACATGCGGAGTTTCAAGCACTCTTCATTAGTGGGTGACTTTTCAAATGATGCTACATATTAGCAGTAATGCTACTTTTTGTAGCAACGCTTTTGCCCCACACTTGACAAATTACGGTTGTCTGTTCGACATATTCCCGCTTGAAGCCAAACCACCGCCAGACGATGGACCCCGTGCTGTTTTTCTTGGGAATTAATTCTTCCTTCATTTCAAATTACCACTCGCACCACAGCTAACGTTACGGATGCCGCTACCTCTCTGCTCCACGAGGGCGTATACGTATGTGATGTATGTAAGAAGGTGCGCTTGTTTTTATCATACTTGCCAACCCTCCCGATTTTTCCAGGAGCCTCCCAAATTTCAGTGCCCTTCCCGAAAATCTCCCGGGGCAACCATTCTCCCAAATTTCTCCCGATTTTCACCCTGACAACAAAATTAAGGGCGTGCCGTGATGGAACTGCCTTTAGCATCCTCTACAACCTGTCGACGCGTCCGCTTTTTCACCATACAAACAGCGTGCCGGCCCAGTCACATGTTGTATGCGGCTTCTGCATACACACGATAGTGACTGCAAGACATACTTGGTCAACAACCATACAGGTCACACTGAGGGTGGCCGTATAAACAACTTTAATACTGTTACAAATATGCGCCACACTGTGAACCCACACCAAACAAGAATGACAAACACATTTCGGGAGAACATCCGCACCGTAACACAACATAAACACAACAGAACAAATTTGCATACCTAACTATTCCGGGCTACAATATACACCCCCGCTACCACCAACCCCCTCCCCCCCTCCCCCAATCTCCCGAATTCGAAGGTCTCAAGGTTGGCAAGTATGGTTTTTATGTCTCTTCTCACTCTTTGTTGTCTCTGTGAGGAGAGACAACAAAAGCAACTGCGTGAGAACGTATACTCGAATATCACGACATAGTCATTTTCTATATCGCACAGAGACAAACCCGCGGTATATCGATACATCGCCCAGCCCTAGATGCAGCACTTGTAAAAATTAGATTGTAGGAAATCCCTTTTAGTCTTTTGTTTTGTTTGTCCGTATTTCCAATTTGACTCCATTGTTAAAAGCATGGGGCAAAATGCAAACATTTTATGTAAAAATACATTTGGGCACATCTGTGATGGAAAGCCTCCATGCGTTATTGAAACAATGCTACTGTGTGTGAATCATCTGGGGATAATTGTATAAGAATAATAACAGGAATTGGTAATCGTGGTAAGGATGATCGAGAAAAGAACATGTTTCACACATCAGGGATTTGTTCTTGTTACATTTTTGTCTGGGGGATTTTATAGCAGCCTTCAGCTCAGCTTAAATGTTGATGTAGGCATGTAACATGTTTTCTTGAATGTGAATTGCAGCTTATACATTATCATATCGAGACAGGATGTTGTGTCTATTGTTTTTTTTTTCAGCCTTTCAATGGGGAAAACAAAGCTGTAACAGGAACCAAGCAAGACAAACCATCACTGGTGCCTAATCCACACACAGGAGAGAGTAGATGTGAATGGTTGCTAGGCAACAGCAATATCCAGATTCTTTTCCTTCTACAGTCAGAAGAGGAGACGGATTCTTGTGTATGTGCAATGTTTTAGAATTAATATCATTTCGTGTTGAGAAATTACAGTAATTGCAGTTGTATTTACAGTTTACCCAGACATTTTTTTTACTAGTTTAACTTGATCCTGGTGATATCTGGCTATTTTATATTACAAATGATGCATCCAATTGTCAGCCTCGTCCAATCAAACAATGACAGGTGACACCCTCAGGCATTTTACCATCATAGCACAGACAGTCATGCACGCAATCCTTGTTCTTTGAGTGCCAATTCACATCTCTCAGCTGTGCCAGGAGCTGTAAAGGGAGTAGCACACTCTGCTCATATTAATTACGTTCTGTCATACAGTCATAGCGCCCTGTGATGAGGTGGCGACTTGTCCAGGGTGTACCCCGTCTTCCGCCCAACTGCAGCTGGGATAGGCTCCAGCACCCCCGCAACCCCGAAATGGACAAACGGTAAAAAATGGATGGATGGATGCAGTCATAGCTGTGTGTATTGTGCTGCTGCAAGCAGTCATCACCGTTCACAACCAGCTACCACGATTTCAGGCAAGAGCTATCTGTCTTTTACACAGTTTCAAAGGTAATTGAGGGCAGGTGGAGGCACTGATAATACTTATTATTGACAAAATACTTAATACATTTAAGTTGCCATTACTTAGAATTTCCCAGGAGCAAAACTAAAAATGTGTGTGTGCTTATGTGTCGGCCCAGTGATTAAGTGGTGATCTGTTTGGTGTGTACATACCATGCCTGCTTAGTGCCAGCTGACAGTCTCCACTCACCTGCAGCCCTGACCATCAATCAATCAATCAATCAATCAATCTTTATTTATATAGCCCTAAATCACAAGTGTCTCAAAGGGCTGCACAAGCCACAACGACATCCTCGGTACAAAGCCCACATACGGGCAAGGAAAAACTCACCCCAGTGGGACGTCGATGTGAATGACTATGAGAAACCTTGGAGAGGACCGCATATGTGGGTAACCCCCCCCCTCTAGGGGAGACCGAAAGCAATGGATGTCGAGTGGGTCTGACATAATATTGTGAGAGTCCAGTCCATAGTGGATCCAACATAATAGTAGTAAGAGTCCAGTCCATAGTGGGGCCAGCAGGACACCATCCCGAGCGGAGACGGGTCAGCAGCGCAGAGATGTTCCCAGCCGATGCACAGGCGAGCGGTCCACCCCGGGTCCCGACTCTGGACAGCCAGCACTTCATCCATGGCCACCGGACCTGTGCCCCCGCCCCTCAAGGAAAAGGGGAGCAGAGGAGAAAAGAAAAGAAACGGCAGATCAACTGGTCTAACAGGGGGGCTATTTAAAGGCTAGAGTATACAAATGAGTTTTAAGATGGGACTTAAATGCTTCTACTGAGGTAGCATCTCTAATTGTTACCGGGAGGGCATTCCATAGTACTGGAGCCCGAATAGAAACCGCTCTATAGCCCGCAGACTTTTTTTGGGCTCTGGGAATCACTAATAAGCCGGAGTTCTTTGAACGCAGATTTCTTGCCGGGACATATGGTACAATGCAATCGACAAGATAGGACGGAGCTAGACCGTGTAGTATTTTATACGTAAGTAGTAAAACCTTAAAGTCACTTCTTAAGTGCACAGGAAGCCAGTGCAGGTGAGCCAGTATAGGCGTAATATGATCAAACTTTCTTGTTCTTGTCAAAAGTCTAGCAGCCGCATTTTGTACCAACTGTAATTTTTTAATGCTAGACATAGGGAGACCCGAAAATAATACGTTACAGTAGTCGAGACGAGACGTAACGAACGCATGAATAATGATCTCAGCGTCGCTAGTGGATAAAATAGAACGAATTTTAGCGATATTACGGAGATGAAAGAAGGCCGTTTTAGTAACACTCTTAATGTGTGATTCAAACGAGAGAGTTGGGTCGAAGATAATACCCAGATTCTTTACTGATTCGCCTTGTGTAATTGTTTGGTTGTCAAATGTTAAGGTGGTATTATTAAATAAATGTCGGTGTTTAGCAGGACCGATAATCAGCATTTCCGTTTTCTTGGCGTTGAGTTGCAAGAAGTTAGCGGACATCCATTGTTTAATTTCATTAAGACACGCCTCCAGCTGACTACAATCCGGCGTGTTGGTCAGCTTTAGGGGCATGTAGAGTTGGGTGTCATCAGCATAACAATGAAAGCTAACACCGTATTTGCGTATGATGTCGCCTAGCGGCAGCATGTAAATACTAAAGAGTGCAGGGCCAAGAACCGAACCCTGAGGAACTCCGCACGTTACCTTAACATAGTCCGAGGTCACATTATTATGGGAGACGCATTGCATCCTGTCAGTAAGATAAGAGTTAAACCACGACAAAGCTAAGTCTGACATACCAATACGTGTTTTGATACGCTCTAATAAAATATTATGATCGACGGTATCGAAAGCAGCGCTAAGATCAAGAAGCAGCAACATAGATGACGCATCAGAATCCATCGTTAGCAGTAGATCATTAGTCATTTTTGCAAGGGCTGTCTCCGTAGAGTGATTTGCCCTGAAACCGGATTGAAAAGGTTCACAGAGATTGTTAGACACTAAGTGTTCATTTAGCTGCTGTGCGACAATTTTTTCGAGGATTTTCGAAATAAAGGGAAGGTGGGACACCGGTCGGTAGTTTACCATGAGGTCAGGATCAAGGTTAGGTCTTTTGAGCAGAGGATGAATAACCGCTTTCTTGAATGCTAGGGGAACAGTGCCAGAGGAAAGTGATAAGTTTATAATATTTAGCACTGATGGACCTAATAATACAAAAAGCTCCTTGATAAGTTTCCCAGGAAGTGGGTCAAGTAAACATGTTGTTTGTTTTATCCCACTTACACGCTGTAATAGTTCCTCTAATGTTATTTCATCAAAAAGAGAGAGACTATTTTGTATTGCAGTATCCGTCGTAGATACAGTTGTATCTGTGTTCATAGAACCCAGTTGTAGCTGGGATGCGTTGTTTTTAATCTCCTTTCTAATGAGTTCAATTTTCTTATTAAAGAAATTCATAAAGTCATCTGCCGAGTGGGTGGAGCTATTGGGAGGAGTCCCTTGTTGGGTTAGCGATGCTACTGTACTAAACAAAAATTTAGGGTCGTTTTTGTTGAGGCGGATGAGATTTGAGTAATATTTAGCTTTAGCTAAGGTAAGCATGCGTTTATACGATATTAAACTATCACTCCATGCTTGATGGAAAACCTCAAGCTTGGTCGCGCGCCATTTGCGTTCCAACTTTCTACATGATAATTTATGAGCTCTGGTTTCCTCTGTAAACCATGGGGTGCGCCTTTTAGGGGCCCTTTTTTGTTTTAGCGGTGCTATACTATCAATGGTTTTGCGCAGGGCATTGTCAAAGTTGTTAGTGAGGTTATCAATAGAGCCGACATAATTTGGGAATGGTGCCATTACCGAAGGCAGTAGGTCAGCAAGAGTCATCGTTGTGGCGGCATTAATGTTGCGGCTGCTATAGCAGTTATTATTATTATTAGTTTGTTGACAATGAGTCAGAACTTCGAATTTTATAAGGTAATGATCGGACATTACTTTAGTATACGGGAGTACCATAACTTTGGAGGTGGTGACACCCCTGACCAGCACTAGATCTATCGTATTGCCGTTGCGATGCGTAGGTTCATTTATTATTTGTGTAAGACCACAGCTATCAATTATAGTCTGGAGCGCCACGCACTGAGGGTCCGATGGGGTATTCATATGGATATTAAAGTCCCCCATTATGATTATATTGTCTGCGTGCGTCACTAGATCAGCAACGAACTCTGAGAATTCATTAATAAAGTCCGAGTAGGGCCCT